>NC_139637.1:7032258-7047258 GCF_964638095.1 Poromitra crassiceps | reverse complement strand
TGGAGTCTGATCTGCTATGATGCTGGTTACATTGCCCTGCACAATAAGAGAGACACAGTCATACCTCTACCCTCCTCTCACTCTAACAGAGTCGCAGTGTATCTTGACGGGCCTGCTGGCTCTCTGTCCTTCTACAACGTTTCCTCTGACAAACTGATTCATCTCCACACGTTCAACTGCACCTTCACTGAACCTCTGTACCCTGGGTTTATGTTAACCTTGTCTTATGGTGACTCAGTGTCTCTGTGTTAGAGGAGTGAGAGAGAAACACACTGTTAGCAAACACAGCTGCTGACATGATGCTTCACTCTGTACAGGATCTCACACACACACACACACACACACAGTCTGTTGTTGATGATTGGCAGGTTAAAATCTCTTTCTTTTGGACCTTTGTTATGTTTGTATTTTATTCATGTCACCAAACTAAACATCTCTCATGTTTCCAACAATTTAAGGTTAAATTCACATTGTTTGATCGTGTTGGTTTCAAACATTTGATTCTATACTTTTTATATCACTTTGACTTAACATGTGATTACAATGTTCCTCAAATCAAATCATATCTTGTTGATATGAGGTCATGAAGAGATGAGTGTGTTGTGCATATAAGTATCAACATCTGCTATTAAACAAATCTGACCCATTCTGCTTATTTCACTATTATTTAATACAAAATGTGTGTGTGTGTGTGTGCGTGCGTGCGCGCGCGCGCGCGTGTGTGTGTGCGTGTGTCTGCGCGCGCTCGTCTGTGTGTGTGTGTGCAGCTGTGGCTGAAATCATCCTGATTCATTTGCTGATTGTTGTGGTAAAAACTGTGAGTTTGATGATTTGAGGAGTCAAATGATTTCAGTTAACTTCCAACATGTTGCCACAGCACAGCAGAGCCTCTACACCTCATCTCTAACTGTTTCATATCAAGATTAGAGACACATTTACAACGTTTTGCAATGCGTCCATTCTTCTGTCTAGCGCTTGATATTCACGTGTGTGGTTGTTGATTGGTCAGATTTACAAGTGACCCACGCGGCCACCACACAAACCGCATTCTGATAGGCTGTTGACACCCCCCACCCCCGCAATGTGCGCCAAAGTGGTTTGGTCCATCCACTCTGTTTTTTTCCCACACTCGGCAGTTTAAACTGCAGCGCGCGACTGTGTGTGTGTGTGTGTGTGTGTGTGTGTGTGTGTGTGTGTGTGTGTGTGTGTGTGTGTGTGTGTGTGTGTGGTGAGAGAGTCTCTAGGGAGGGAGAAGTGAAGCTGTGGGGTCATGTGACAATAACAATGGGCGTGGTAAACTATACACAGTTGGAATCAAAGTTTCCTGCATCTTGGTTTTGTATAATGATCTAGTCAGTTGTTTCTCTGGACACATTGATGTACGTGTGTCTGTATTGTAGAGATAACAGAGAAACTGTGATCAAAACAGTCATTCTTCTACATCTATTTGTGTTCACTTCTTGGAAATGTAATTCATTAGTTTGCTTGGGACCACCTGGAACCTCCTCAAGGACCCCTGGTGGTCCCCCGGACCTCACATTGAGAACCACTGATCTGGATTAAATTAAATTAAAAGACAAACCTTAATTAGGGAAACTAAAATAACAAAACATGACTACACAGTAAATGAGTAAATGTGTAGTTATGTGATGTCTGTCTGTCAGCATCACAGTCTCTCATCTTCTTCAACAGCTCTCTGGCTCCCTCTGCTGCTGACAACTGAGGAAACTTTATTTTTATTTCATATTTTATGTGCTCATATTCTGTTTTATTTCCCTGCTGAGTCCGAGCTGCAAAGGTCTAATTTTAACCAATAAATCTATAATTGATTTAGTTTGAAGACTTCACACTCAACACAAAGCAAGTCAGCAGACGAGGAATATGAAGAGTGTTGCTGTTAAAGAGCCACGATCAGCAAAACTTCCCTGCATGATTCAAAGTGATCAAAACAATATAAAGTGCTGAGTGTTCAGTTGATAAGTTAGTGCAAAAAGGCTGCACAGTAGCAATGAAGTGCTACGACTGCATCACCTAATCAAGCTGCTTTCTGCCTTCCCTCAGTCATATCATGTCATGTCAAATATCATCTGAAGAAGTAACACATGGGCGTACACCGCATGCTTAGTGAGAAAGACAGTGGTGTTTGGCAATAATATAAATACATTAATAATTATGTTTTATTTCTTTAGCACTTTTGCAGGTAGAGTTATGAAGTGTTTGACAGGGAATAAAACAAGTAAAAGCTAACAGGAATGAATTGAAAACAGATTAAAGAAGGATCAAATTGCAAAATGCAAGAGAGCACCAGGTAGAAACAAATTGTTTATCAAATATCAAATGAGTTGTGTGCATGGTTTGGCTCAAATTCATTTCAACCAGTGAAGTCAAGCTTCTGTCCATTGGTCAGTCATAGAGTCTTGATTCTCATTGATTTCTTTCAAGACAGCACGTATGAACCTTTTTCAAGATTTTGTTCTCAGTTTGTGGATTGAATCCAGCAGCTTAACTGGCTGAATAGAAAGTGAATTGACCCTTGACCCAGTGCCATGCTTCCAGGTTCAGCTCACCCTGACATCACTGTCTCCTGATTTCCCTCTAGATTAAGATGAAGCTCTGCCTCTTTTTTTAAACCAGGAGCTTTAGTGACTCAATAATAAGAGCTCTGTTTACACTCCTATGTTACAATGTTACAATTTACAGTGTTACAATTTACAGTGTTACAATGTTACAGTGTTACAATTTACAGTGTTACAATTTACAGTGTTACAATGTTACAAGGTTAAAAATTCACTTAGCAAGACACTTTTACCCAAAGAGACGTACATCTGAGCTTTATACAACACAAGCAATGATCTAGTCAGAAGACAACAACATGAGGAAGTGCCATGAGGCCAAGCTTGAGTCTGAATGGACCCAGGTGTCACCAGGCAGCACAGAGTGCAGAGGATTTATTTATCATTCATGTCCCTCATTCATCACCATTCATGCTATTAACATTCATGTATCTATCATCCCTTTTTCATCCTTTCATCCTTCATGCTCATCAAGTGTGAAGGTGTTGGTTAAAGAGCTGCAGGGTCTGGAGTCTCTTCTTAAAGATAGAGAGCTAGGCCATGTTCAGACTAGGAGGCCAAATCTGATTTGTGAACTTTAGTGACCTATTAATGACTTTATCCAGATTGGTTTTATGAGTCTGGACGCTCCAAGTCTGATTTGTGTCACTTGTCCCAAACCACATAAGGAGGTAGTTTCCAATCTGCTTTAAATGTGCTTTTGACTGATGTGTCTTCAGTGCGGATGTGCAGATCCACCAAATCTGATTTGAACGTCACTCGCAGACCTGAATGAGGGAGTTCAGGTAGGCAGGAGGGGTGTAGACCCGAATGAGGGAGTTCAGGTAGGCAGGAGGGGGTGTAGACTTGAATGAGGGAGTTCAGGTAGGCAAGAGGGGGTGTAGACCTGAATGAGGGAGTTCAGGTATGCAGGAGGGGGTGTAGACTTGAATGAGGGAGTTCAGGTAGGCAAGAGGGGGTGTATACCTGAATGAGGGAGTTCAGGTATGCAGGAGGGGGTGTAGACTTGAATGAGGGAGTTCAGGTAGGCAGGAGGGGGTGTAGACCTGAATGAGGGAGTTCAGGTAGGCAGGAGGGGGTGTAGACCTGAATGAGGGAGTTCAGGTAGGCAGGAGGGGGTGTAGACCTGAATGAGGGAGTTCAGGTAGGCAGGAGGGGGTGTAGACCTGAATGAGGGAGTTCAGGTAGGCAGGAGGGGGTGTAGACTTGAATGAGGGAGTTCAGGTAGGCAGGAGGGGGTGTAGACCTGAATGAGGTAGTTCAGGTAGGCAGGAGGGGGTGTAGACCTGAATGAGGGAGTTCAGGTATGCAGGAGGGGGTGTAGACTTGAATGAGGGAGTTCAGGTAGGCAGGAGGGGGTGTAGACCTGAATGAGGTAGTTCAGGTAGGCAGGAGGGGGTGTAGACTTGAATGAGGGAGTTCAGGTAGGCAGGAGGGGGTGTAGACCTGAATGAGGGAGTTCAGGTAGGCAGGAGGGGGTGTAGACCTGAATGAGGGAGTTCAGGTAGGCAGGAGGGGGTGTAGACCTGAATGAGGGAGTTCAGGTAGGCAGGAGGGGGTGTACAGTAGACCTGATTGAGGGAGTTCAGGTAGGCAGGCACTGTTTTTCTTGCAGTTTTATAAGAGTGTCAAGTCTTTGAATTTGATACGGACAGCAGCCACAAGGAGGCAGTGGAGGGACATGAGCAGTGGTGTGACATGTGTTCTTTTGGGCTGGTTGAAGATCAGACGTGCCGCAGCGTTCTGGATCATCTGCAGAGGTTTGAAGGTGCATGCAGGCAGGCAGGCCTGTCAGTATTGCAGTAGTCAATGTGTGAGAACACAAGAGCCTGAACCAGGAGTTGTGCTGCGTGCTCAGACAGGTACTGTTACAATAATATAAACTATAATGTTAGCCTGTTATAATACAGAGATATGTAAACATTTCGGTATACCGAAAGCCTAGCCTACATAGGCTAGGTGACAAAAGTTTAAAAATAGGATAAAAGGAGTAGAAGATATCTGTACAGTAGGCTATGTGTCTATGTACAAGATGTGCAGAGGGCGGAGCCTAAGCTTTAGGGTGGTTGTGTCCCATTTATCCTTTTCCTGTCACAACCGCTCACAAACCTTGCTGCCGTCTCTCTCTCTCTCTCTCTCTCTCTCTCTCTCTCTCTCTCTCTCTCTCTCTCTCTCTCTCTCTCTCTCTCTCTCTCTCTCTCTCTCTCTCTCTCTCTCTCTCTCTCTCTCTCTCTCTCTCTCTCTCTCTCTCTCTCTCTCTCTCTCTCTCTGTCTGTCTCTCTCTCTCTCTCTCTCTCTCCGCCCTCCGAGTTCACCATTTCCTTGTTCGGTGTGGCGCAGATTATTTTCTCCAGTTGAAGGTAGGCTATTTGTAACAGTACTTTACTGACACTTTTACTCTAACTTGACTCTTTAATGAGACTGTAAAACTGTTAAAACTGTTAGCCTATTTGCTGACTAAAAAGAGGAACTGTCAAAGTTTTCTCTGTGTAAAAAAAACTCTGATTCAAAACTAGACTAGCCGCGCGTGCACCGTCATATCAAATGAACACACCTAGAACTGACAGAGGAGAATAAGCAGTCTGTCTTCTCTCTCTCTCTCTCTCTCTCTCTCTCTGTCTCTCTCTAAAAGATAGACAACAAATGTTGGTTTTAGAATCAATCCTACTCTTGAGGAAAAAAGTGTGGATGTATAAGAAACTCACATCTGATCATAGCATTACAGTGAACACATTAGAACAATGCGCGCGCGCGCTCACACTAAATTTTCAGCCAAATTCCCCCAAAATATAGGTATACAGAATTTCCAAAGGAAACTAGTTGATTGTGGTTCAAGTGGCTGTTGATGGACTGTGAGTTTGCTGTCAGTTAGCCTCAATGTGTTGAGGCTATATATATCATCTCTTGCTATTGTAAAATGGAGGAACTTCTTGTCACATGTCGCTCTTCAGTCAGAAACCATTTTGATATTGCAGACTGTGACGTCAGACAGATTTTAGATGCACTCTCATAGACCCTTCTCACGGGGCCCATTTTGTGTCGAAAAGGCAGGGTAAACACAGGTGCAAGCAAAACACTAATGAGGGTTTCAAACTTCCATTGGAATTTGGAACCCCTCATTAGTGTTTTACTTGCACCTGTGTTTATTCTGCCTTTTTCACACAAAATGGCCCACGTGAAAAGGGTCTATTCTCACTCGTCATTTAATTATATAGTATATAATATAATGACCCCACGGTCTAAAAATTGGGGGCTTTAACAACATTTTGGGGGCACTTTAAAAATAGTAATTAATGCATAAAGTTGCTAAAGTGTAGTGTGAACAACAGCGCTGTTTGTGTGTGTTCTTCATCGTTGTCTTCTGGCATCCAGCTTGCAGGTGCTGAGTGTGATACAGATGGGATTTAAATCTATTGAATGAAAATACAATTATCAAAATATTGGGGGCAATTTTTGCCATTTCCACCTGTGAACTTATAGCCCCTGGATTGCCTCACCTTAAAGGAGAGGAGGAACCTTGTGAGGGCCGATGCAGCTTAGAGGCCAAACATAGAGCCCAACTGGTGACCCTCCTCCAGGACAGGCTGAGATGCAATCGATGTTCGGCTAAACATTTGACTGTTGCAAATATGGAGATGAAATTGCCACAAAAAAGAGTTGGTTGGTAGTTGAAGGTAAATAAAAATAGGACAGTGGATAACCACAATAATTTTGCACTGTTTTTTTTAGAGAAGCATGACATTTCTCACATAGTTATTGAATACCATAATGCTTATTTTCAGATGTGGAGGGAAGGGAAGTCAGATTTGACCTCAAATCCAAGATGGCCGCTGATCCCATGGGTCTAATGTTCACATGTGCTCATAACAGTTGTGCACTTTTTGAGAAAAGCATGACATTTCTCACATAGTGAGTGAATAGCCATAAGGTTTATTTTCAGATGTGGAGGGAAGTCAGATTTGACCTCAAATCCAAGATGGCTGCCAATCCCCCCGAGTCTAATACCGCATTCAAGACAACTTGGAACACTGGAAAAATTAGCTCTGACCTGTAAAAAATGATTTGAACGCTTGTCGAGGTCGGAATTACATGTCAGAAATTCAGGTATCAAAATATGGTGTCAATTCAGGAAGCATTTTAATTTCAGTCGGGCGAGTACTTTTCTCCCACTAGTTAACAACCATTTGTTTCCCCCATCCCAGATCGACACCATTTTCGAATCATCTTGGTATAGGAATGGGCTGGTATTTGTCAATGACCTCTATGTTAAAGGTACATTCGCTTCATTTGAACACCTGCAGGAAAATCACGATATTCCGAAGAATCATTTTTTCAGATACTTGCAGGTGCGTAGTTTTGTGAAGAAACACTTTCAATTTCCTACCTTACCACCTAAAACTGTAGTAGATATTATATTAGAATCCTATCCATATGGGAGAGGGAGGGTATCTCAAATATATAAGACAATACTGAATATTAGCCCCCCTTCAAGAGATAATGTTAAGCTGGCGTGGGAGGAAGACTTGGAACTCACACTCTCCGATGAGACGTGGGAACATAGCCTAGAGCGTATACACACCACTTCGCTCTGCATTAGGCATGGTCTCATCCAATTCAAAGTTGTGCATCGACTACATTTCTCAAATGAGAGACTGTCCAAAATATACCCTGGCGCCAGCTCTGAGTGTCCGAGATGTCATCATAGCCCAGCTACATTAGGTCATATGTTCTGGGCGTGTACTTTACTAGAGATTTTTTTTTTTTATATCTTTGTATAACTGAAAAAGGATAAATAAAGTGATGAAAAAAAGGAAAAAAGAAAAGAAATTCAGGTATCATTACAGATCTCCAGTTTGTCTGAGTTGACATCATCAAAGTGTTTGTTGACCTAATTTGAGGTGCAATTATGCAATATGTGTTTATATTGTTTATATTTCGCTCTGATTATAGCAATATGTTGAATTCAACAGCTATTTTACCAATGAAATTAGCTAGATGAAGTTAGCTGTGTATGTTTTTGTAAATGTATCCTGTAATAAAAGCTTGTAGTAATGACTGGGGCTGTGGCGATTCACTTATCTCCCGATTCGATACTATCACGATTCTTGGGTGCCGATTCGATTTATATTGCGATTCTTAAGTATTGCGATTCTACGATTATTGCGATTCGATATTACGATTTATTGCGATTTTTGTTTATTTTTTTCTTTTATTTTTTCAGTTTGTTTGCTTTTTTACACTAGATTAGAACATGGGAAAAGTTTAAGCATACACTAGAGACTGTATATTATATCATGAGTAGGGCTGGGCGATATAGTTAAAAACAGGGGCGGACTGGGATCATAATTCAGGCCGGGCATTAGATACCAAGCAGGCCAGGCCGATATGGGCCGACGCGCGTGAAATTTGTGCCGTTTGAAGCCCAATTTGGGCCGTTTGAAGCCAGATTTGGGCCGTTTGAAGTCCAATTTTACAATGAGATGCACCCACTTTAACCCTGAAGTGTAATGATTACTTCAGACTAACTAATAAAGTAATAAAACCACTAGTAAACCAGTAGGCGGCGCCTGGCCTGCTGTTCAGTGAGTGGCCTGACTGCAAGCACCAAATTTTTTTTTTTTTTTTTTTGCGATTATCGATTCTGGAATAAAAGATCGATTCAAAAAATCGTGACATTAAAAATCGCGATACTTAGGTGAATCGATTTTTCCCCCCACCCCTAGTAATGACTGAGTGCGGCTAACAGCATGTTGGTGTGTTTGTGTGAAGGTGTTGTTGGCTCCACTATGAGTCAGTGTGAGGAGAGAGAGGAGGGGCTCTCTCTGTCTGAGGAACATGACAGCCGGACCAAAGCTAAGAGGTAAGATGAGATAACTGTTCTCTATCTCACAGCTCAGCAGTGACATCATTACAGCACAGCAGTAACATCATTACAGCACAGCAGTGACATCATTACAGCTCAGCAGTGACATCATCACAGCTCAGCAGTGACATCATTACAGCTTAGCAGTGACATCATTACAGCTTAGCAGTGACATCATTACAGCAGTGACATCATTACAGCTCAGCAGTGACATCATTACAGCTCAGCAGTGACATCATTACAGCAGTGACATCATTACAGCTCAGCAGTGACATCATTACAGCTCAGCAGTGACATCATTACAACTCAGCAGTGACATCATTACAACTCAGCAGGGACATCATCACAGCTCAGCAGTGACATCATTACAGCTTAGCAGTGACATCATTACAGCTTAGCAGTGACATCATTACAGCAGTGACATCATTACAGCTCAGCAGTGACATCATTACAGCTCAGCAGTGACATCATTACAGCAGTGACATCATTACAGCTCAGCAGTGACATCATTACAGCTCAGCAGTGACATCATTACAACTCAGCAGTGACATCATTACAACTCAGCAGGGACATCATTACAGCTCAGCAGTGACATCATTACAACTCAGCAGTGACATCATTATGTGCCGGGCGCTGTCTGGCGCTGACTTCCAAGTTGTCAAAAACAGATTCACACTGATCACGCTATGACTGAGTGTGTGTGCCACAACGTGCTGTCAATCTCTCCCCCCGCATCATGCACACACAGAAAGGCAGGGAAATAGCAAAATAAAATGTTTTCAATGGCTTCTGTGTGCTTTATACTTGTGCAGAATCATTTTATTTTGAAAATATCCGACGACGTCGTATTGTTATTATCGCTAACTAACACAGGAGTGCAGCCGGTCGGTGCGGTCTGCATCTCTGCTTCGTGAGCTGGATTAGCTCGCTGGCATAACCAGACGGACCAGACTCCAAAACAGATGAGATTAAAATGTGTCAGACAATGGTTTTGTATGCAGGAGACAAAGCTACAGCTGCAGGATCAAATGGACAAAAAGACTACAACACCACAAACACGACCAGAGCTCAGACAACAACTAACCATAAAGCACTATCCAGTGGCAGTATGGCCGCCTGTCACTCAACCGGGCCACGCCCTTAATTATGCATAACTTTAAACCTTTATTAAATGTAAACGGCTGAGTTATGCAAAAATTGACCCCCCTACAGTTGTTATGAAAAGGTGAAATTAGCTATATAGACCAAAACCGTGTTTCGGTCCAGGCTGTAAAGATGTTTACCGGTAATTATTGTTGGGGCATTTTAACAGGAATGATGGGACTTCTGAGTCCTGCCTCAAGTGGCCATTCGAGGAATTACAGCTTAAACAAAGACTTACGCATCTTCAGGGGAAAGGTGGTGGGCTTGCCCCTTGGTCAAACCCTGAGCTAGCCCCCTGGTGGTCACTGAGCAGCTACCAGATCCATCTGGGGTTTGAGATCTTTGCTCAAGCTCGAGTGGTGGTAGTTGCACAGGGTGGAGAAAGAATCATTCACTCTGACTTTGAAAGTTGGTACTGGGATTCAAACTGGCAACCTACTGGTCAAAACCCTGCTTCTCTAACATGTTTACTCCCACCACCCTGTTTTATCAATCCTTAGCAGGATCCAGCAGAAGAGAGCAGACTCCCCTGTACCCAGCTGTGTGTCCATGAAGAGTGACTTTTCTATGGATCATCCTATTAGTTTCAAAGATGGACAGCAGTCTACTGAGCAAAGGTAAGAACTGAAAACAGATGAGTTTATTTGATTCTAACAGAGGAAAGAAGTCATCATACTCTGTTGATTTAGTTTATTCTTTTATTACAATTAACTATCCAGATTCCAGAAGGGTTTTGCTGAACATATTTTCTTTTGCAGCATTGCTCTGCCTCACATCCATAGTTACATATTCATACCAGAGCTGCTCAGTATAACAACAGCCCTCTGCTGTTGGTGACTGAGCAGCTACCAGAACAGTCTGGGGGTTGAGATCTTTGCTCAAGGTCTAGTTGTTGGTAGTTTCACAGGGGGGAGAAAGAGTTACATATTCACCCTGACTTTCAAAGTTGTTACTGGGATTCAAACCGGCAACCTACTGGTCAAAACCCTGCTTCTCTAACATGTTCACTGCCACCACCCTGTTTTATCAATCCTTAGCAGGATCCAGCAGAAGAGAGCAGACTCCGCTGTACCCAGCTGTGTGTCCATGAAGAGTGACTGGTCTATGGATCATCCTCCTGATATCAAAGATGGACAGCAGCCTACTGAGCAAAGGTAAGAACTGAAAACAGACAAGTTTATTATTTGATTCTACTGAACAGACATAGTCAAGTCAAGTCAAGTTTATTTGTATAGCACATTTCATACACAGATGCAGTTCAAAGTGCTTCACATAAGATGATGATGAGGATGACATAAGAAAATAAAAAAAAGGATAAAATAGACATTCACAACAGCTTTGTCTTTATACTGTAGTTTCTGTGTGCTTTATACTTGTGCAGAATTGTTTTATTTTGAAAATATCCGACTGGGCGTCGTATTGTTATTATCGCTAACTAACACAGGAGTGCAGCCGGTCAGTGCGGTCTGCGTCTCTGCTTCATGAGCTGGATTAGCTCACTGGCATAACCAGACGGACCAGACTCCAAAACAGATGAGAGTAAAATGTGTCAGACAATGGTTTTGTATGCAGGAGACAAGGCTACAGCTGCAGGATCAAATGGACAAAAAGACTGCAACACCACAAACACGACCAGAGCTCAGACAACAACTAACCATAAAGCACTATCCAGTGGCAGTATGGCCGCCTGTCACTCAACCGGGCCACGCCCTTAATTATGCATAACTTTAAACCTTTATTAAATGTAAACGGCTGAGTTATGCAAAAATTGACCCCCCTACAGTTGTTATGAAAAGGTGAAATTAGCTATGTAGACCAAAACCGTGTTTCGGTCCAGGCTGTAAAGATGTTTAATTACTGTTGGGGCATTTTAACAGGAACGACAGGACTTCTGAGTCCTGCCTCAAGTGGCCATTCGAGGAATTACAGCTTAAACAAAGACTTCCGCATCTTCAGGGGAAAGGTGGTGGGCTTGCCCCTTGGTCAAACCCTGAGCTAGCCCCCTGGTGGTCACTGAGCAGCTACCAGATCCGTCTGGGGGTTGAGATCTTTGCTCAAGTTCGAGTGGTGGTAGTTGCACAGGGTGGAGAAAGAATCATTCACTCTGACTTTGAAAGTTGGTACTGGGATTCAAACTCGCAACCTACTGGTCAAAACCCTGCTTCTCTAACATGTTTACTGCCACCGCCCTGTTTGATCAATCCTTAGCAGGATCCAGCAGAAGAGAGCAGACTCCCCTGTACCCAGCTGTGTGTCCATGAAGAGTGACTTTTCTATGAATCATCCTATTAGTTTCAAAGATGGACAGCAGTCTACTGAGCAAAGGTAAGAACTGAAAACAGATGAGTTTATTTGATTCTAACAGAGGAAAGAAGTCATGATACTCTGTTGATTTAGTTTCTTCTTTTATTACAATTAACTATCCAGATTCCAGAAGGGTTTTGCTTAACATATTTTCTTTTGCAGCATTGCTCTGCCTCACATCCATAGTTACATATTCATACCAGAGCTGCTCAGTATAACAACAGCCTTCTGCTGTTGGTGACTGCGCAGCTACCAGAACAGTCTGGGGGTTGAGATCTTTGCTCAAGGTCTAGTTGTTGGTAGTTTCACAGGGTGGAGAAAGAGTTACATATTCACCCTGACTTTCAAAGTTGTTACTGGGATTCAAACTGGCAACCTACTGGTCAAAACCCTGCTTCTCTAACATGTTTACTGCCACCACCCTGTTTGATCAATCCTTAGCAGGATCCAGCAGAAGAGAGCAGACTCCCCTGTACCCAGCTGTGTGTCCATGAAGAGTGACTGGTCTATGGATCCTCCTCTTCACTTCAAACATGGACAGCAGTCTACTGAGCAAAGGTAAGAACTGAAAACAGATGAGTTTATTTGATTCTACTGAACAGAGGAAAGAAGTCATGATACTCTGTTGATTTACTTTCTTCTCTCAAAACATCACATCCAATAATCATAGCAGCATTTACAGTAGGAATGCACCATATTTAACGGACCGATACATTATCATCCAATATGGCCATTTTGCATGAGCTCGTGACGTCACAGCTGCACCTGGTGCCAGGCACACTAGAGCCAAACATGGCTGCCAGCAGTGTGGCTGTTCCACAGTTTCAGATGATAACAACTAGGGGAAATAGCAAAAGAAAACGTTTTCAATGGCTTCTGTGTGCTTTATACTTGTGCAGAATCATTTTATTTTGAAAATATCCGACTGGACGTCGTATTGTTATTATCGCTAACTAACACAGGAGTGCAGCCGGTCGGTGCGGTCTGCGTCTCTGCTTCGTGAGCTGGATTAGCTCACTGGCATAACCAGACGGACCAGACTCCAAAACAGATGAGAGTAAAATGTGTCAGACAATGGTTTTGTATGCAGGAGACAAGGCTACAGCTGCAGGATCAAATGGACAAAAAGACTGCAACACCACAAACACGACCAGAGCTCAGACAACAACTAACCATAAAGCACTATCCAGTGGCAGTATGGCCGCCTGTCACTCAACCGGGCCACGCCCTTAATTATGCATAACTTTAAACCTTTATTAAATGTAAACGGCTGAGTTATGCAAAAATTGACCCCCCTACAGTTGTTATGAAAAGGTGAAATTAGCTATGTAGACCAAAACCGTGTTTCGGTCCAGGCTGTAAAGATGTTTAATTACTGTTGGGGCATTTTAACAGGAACGACAGGACTTCTGAGTCCTGCCTCAAGTGGCCATTCGAGGAATTACAGCTTAAACAAAGACTTCCGCATCTTCAGGGGAAAGGTGGTGGGCTTGCCCCTTGGTCAAACCCTGAGCTAGCCCCCTGGTGGTCACTGAGCAGCTACCAGATCCGTCTGGGGGTTGAGATCTTTGCTCAAGATCGAGTGGTGGTAGTTGCACAGAGTGGAGAAAGAATCATTCACTCTGACTTTGAAAGTTGGTACTGGGATTCAAACTGGCAACCTACTGGTCAAAACCCTGCTTCTCTAACATGTTTACTGCCACCGCCCTGTTTGATCAATCCTTAGCAGGATCCAGCAGAAGAGAGCAGACTCCCCTGTACCCAGCTGTGTGTCCATGAAGAGTGACTTTTCTATGAATCATCCTATTAGTTTCAAAGATGGACAGCAGTCTACTGAGCAAAGGTAAGAACTGAAAACAGATGAGTTTATTTGATTCTAACAGAGGAAAGAAGTCATGATACTCTGTTGATTTAGTTTCTTCTTTTATTACAATTAACTATCCAGATTCCAGAAGGGTTTTGCTTAACATATTTTCTTTTGCAGCATTGCTCTGCCTCACATCCATAGTTACATATTCATACCAGAGCTGCTCAGTATAACAACAGCCTTCTGCTGTTGGTGACTGCGCAGCTACCAGAACAGTCTGGGGGTTGAGATCTTTGCTCAAGGTCTAGTTGTTGGTAGTTTCACAGGGTGGAGAAAGAGTTACATATTCACCCTGACTTTCAAAGTTGTTACTGGGATTCAAACCGGCAACCTACTGGTCAAAACCCTGCTTCTCTAACATGTTTACTGCCACCACCCTGTTTGATCAATCCTTAGCAGGATCCAGCAGAAGAGAGCAGACCCCGCTGTACCCAGCTGTGTGTCCATGAAGAGTGACTGGTCTATGGGTCATCCTCCTGATATCAAAGATGGACAGCAGCCTACTGAGCAAAGGTAAGAACTGAAAACAGATGAGTTTATTTGATTCTACTGAACAGAGGAAAGAAGTCATGATACTCTGTTGATTTAGTTTCTTCTCTCAAAACATCACATCCAATAATCATAGCAGCATTTACAGTAGGAATGCACCATATTTAACGGACCGATACATTATCATCCAATATGGCCATTTTGCATGAGCTCGTGACGTCACAGCTGCACCTGGTGCCAGGCGCACTAGAGCCAAACATGGCTGCCGGCAGTGTGGCTGTTCCACAGTTTCAGATGATAACAACTAGGGCTGTCAAACGATTACTTTTCTTAATCGCGATTAATCTTGCGATTAACTATAGTTAATTGCGATTAATCGCATCTTTGTATCGCATGTTTAAAATGCCATTATTTTGCAAAACATCCCCGTATTCAAAGCACTTAAAACACACAATCCCTGGACGTTTCATTTCGGGTAAAGATGATTCTATATGGTTTACTCCAGCTCTGGGAGTATGAACTCCAAAATCCAATCCACTAACATTATTAAGCTAACCAGGAGTCCCACTATAAACCAAATAGGGACTTTTGAGTTGAGCTATATGCAGAACTGGACAGAGCCATCATCTGTTTGGAGACCAATAATAAGAAAAACAAACACACACATTACATTAAAAAAATCTGTCAACATCACATAGTGTCTTTTCTTTCATCTTTCATCTTTCCATGTCTTCCCCATTCACTTCAATAGAACTGACCCC
>NC_139637.1:6882258-7027258 GCF_964638095.1 Poromitra crassiceps | reverse complement strand
TAGAGACCAATCAGACTCTCCTAAGAGGCCTGCTGACACAGACAGGAAGTAGTTTGGAGACCAATCAGAAAACGGTCCAGTACATCCAGGAGAAGATCAAGGTGAATCCCTCTTCAGAGAAAAGCATCAATCTGTTCCACTGTCTGAATGAGCTGAATGACCGTTCTCTAGTGGAGGAGATCCAACAGCACCTGAGTTCAGGAAGTCTCTCCACAGCCAGACTCTCCCCTGCTCAGTGGTCAGCTCTGGTCTTCATCTTACTGTCATCAGAAAAAGAGCTTGATGTGTTTGACCTGAAGAAATACTCTGCTTCAGAGGAGGCTCTCGTGGGGCTGCTGCCGCTGGTCAAAGCCTCCAATAAATCTCTGTAGGTGCATGCATAACTTGATGTCTTCAATATGAAATGCAATATACAGAAAAAACTATTTTCTAATTTCTTGTTCATGGCTAATTCTTCCCCAGGTTGAGTGGCTGTAAGCTGTCAAAGAGAAGCTGTGAAGCTCTGGCCTCAGTTCTCAGCTCCCAGTCCTCTAGTCTGCGAGAGCTGGACCTGAGTAACAACGACTTGGAAGATCCAGGTGTGAAGCTGCTCTCTGCGGGACTGAAGAGTCCACACTGTAGACTGGAGAGTCTCAGGTCAGTATCCTTTAAGCCCATGGTACACCAATCAAACCTTCTCCAACAAACACAAACACAGATGTTTGTTTGGTGCCCCGTTGCTGGCTGTCGTTGTTTGGAATTGTTTGGAGATGTTTGGTCAGATTCAACATGTTCAATCCTTTATAGAGGTCTTCACAGGTCTACTCGGGTATTACACATAACGATAGAATAGATAGTGATAGAATCGGACCCGACCCGGACCCTAATTGATCATAACACCGGCACCGGTGACCCCTGTTTCAATCCACGGGGTCAGTGTGGACATCGTGGAGGACTACAAGTACCTTGGGGTGTACATTGACAATAAACTGGACTGGGCTAAGAACACTGCAGCACTCTACAAGAAGGAGCCAAAGCCGTCTCTACTTCCTGAGACGGCTGAGGTCCTTCAACGTCTGCCGGACCATGCTGAGGATGTTCTATGAGTCGGTGGTGGCCAGTGCCTTCCTGTATGCTATCGTGTGCTGGGGCAGCAGGCTGAAGGCAGCGGACGCCAACAGACTCAACAAACTGATCCGTAAGGCCAGGGACATTGTGGGGCTGGAGCTGAGCTCTCTGACAGCGGTGTCAGAGAAGAGAACGCTGACCAGGCTATGCTCCCTCATGAACAATGACTCTCACCCACTCCACGGCGTGCTGGTCAAACACAGGAGCACGTTCAGTGAGAGGCTGATCCCACAATCAATCAAACTTTATTGCACACTCCACCGTCCAAATAGACATACAATCACATATAGTAAATAGGAAAAAAAAAAAAAAAAACATTATAAAAGGCGATATATCACATATTAAAAAAGTGCTTATGCAAATTCAGTAAAAGGCATCTAATAAATAAGAACAGTAAATGCCATTAAAATGCCATTTAAAAGTGCTTATACACATTCTATAGAAGGCACAAATACCAGTGTGTCCACAGAAGTCCATACAAAGGACTTTGTATGGCACAGGAAATAATTTCTGCCTGTGAAGTAGCCGGCGTCCCGTGTTGTGCACAACCACGCTCTGACGTATGTGTGCGTGTTTGTGTGACAGGTCTACCTGAGATCGTGAGGATTACTTTTTCTTTTCTTCTCTTTTTACATAGAAAACACTGCATTCTGGCGGGCAATGATCTAACGCAGTAATGCAGCCTTTCTTGGATTAGTAACTGTAATATAATTACTGTTTTGGAAATTGTAACACCTTATATTACTTCGTTACTGAAAAAGTAAGTAATTACAGTAACACGCCCAACACTGTTTATATTTCATCGCATGGTGAGTTCACAAGTCACAACATGTACATTGAGTGTTTCTGGCGCTGTTAGAATTTGTATTTTGGGTGACTGAACGGCGATACCATAAGTCGCTTTCAGACATGCCTTGGAATTTGGGAGTTACAGTATCTAGAGGGCATCTGGATGGCGGTGTATGTATGTATGAACACATTTTGGTGAGCTATGCGAACTCCCGCGACCCTCCTACTATCTGGAGGTAAGACAACCTCGAGCCCTTGTATCAGGGACGGATTGTCTCCCCCCTCCAAGAGCTACGTGAAGTAGCCAGCTCAGTGAGTGCATGAGGAGAGGGAGGGAGACAGAAAGCCAGCGTGGCAGATTATTATTATACTGTATGTGAATGAGCGAGCAAAAAAAACATCATGCCGTTTTCCAAATGAAGCTCGAACCTGCTCCGTGTGTGTCAGCCAACAGGCTACATGTTGCTGGATTGAAATGCTCATGGCTTTGATCTTATTTCATTTCTGCATAGCTTCGCACAGCACACACATTTAATGAGCATTTTTGGACGCGAGGGTCGTCCTGCTTCCCAGTATTGGACATCGCTAGGTAGGGTATCTGGATCTGGTTGCGTTCATGCCTTTGATTTAATGTTTACACAGCGTTTGTGAAGATTCACGTGCAGAACCGCAAATTCCAAGTAGCGTCAAGTGGCAGTATAAATGGAAACTTCAGGGTATAACCTTCGCAATAATGGCAATTAAATGAAGTAAATGCACGTGTAATGCTTTTTTGTGTGTTATCCGAAAGATACAGAACAGAGATAAACTTGAAGAATATCTGCTCCCTTCGAAAAGTCAATTTTAACCCGTAGTGAGTCGACCGTTCTGATTTCTTGTTACTAAGCAATACAACATTGATTTTATTTTGAAGGTAAAAACGTCTAGCTTCCTGTATTCTGTATAATTCTAGTAGGATTGACGCATTTTAGGACTGAACATAGCAAAGACCTGTTTTATTTTTAGCGCTTGAGACTCGAGGAAATCGATGCATCTGGGCGTGAGTTGTAGGGTTGTTTAATTAATTACTAACGTTATGCGCAAACGATTATATGCCGTGAACGTTAGCAGTTATCGCCCATTATCTATTTTTAGCAACTTGTTTTCAGACTCTGCATGTCATGATAGTTTGTTGAATGTCAATGCGATTCACTTAAAGGATGGGTTTTCCGTGGGGAATATGAATATATATTAAATCTCACGCCCCTAAGGTTTTCGAATCCGTTGAAATTCTTGAAATTGGAGCTTCACTCCCAGAGATATCAAGCATCTCTCACATATTTTTTGGGCCAGCCGACGCGTTTCGCGTCATCTGGCCTAAGTCCGCCTTGCGGAAGTCGTGCACCTATGAACTACAACTGTTGTTGGCCATGGTCCCGCCTCTAGAGGTCCTCCACGCCCCTTCAGAGGCCTTGACAAAAACCAAAAGGCAGCCATCTTTTCAACCGCCTAGCCTGCTGTAGCTAATATTAGCTTCCCATAGTTCCTTGCAAAGAGACCATTATCTCGGGAACGGAAGCACTAATCGACACGGGACTGGCGGCATTGGAAAGCTCGTCAAATTTTACATCTAGTAGTAGGTGGGTTGAAGTAACGAAATCAACGCTGAGCAATGTACCCGTTTTTACACATTTTTACAGAAAATAGTTACAACATCAGATGCGCGTAACTCCTACGAAAATGCCTTAAATTGCATGAATTTTTTTTTATGAAGACATCTCCCGACATATATACTACCGTTTACATTTGGTGCAATTTGGAGGCAATTTTATTTTCGATTTATTTCATGTTCTTTGTATATTTTATTGTCGAAGCCTTCTTCTTCTTCTTTGAGTTTTATGGCGGTTGGCAAACATATATGTGCATTACCGCCACCTACTGGAGTTTGATATCAGCCAAATGCCTGAGGGGTGGGCATAAAAACGAAGGCCACGCGAGCCCAGTGCATTGTGGGAAATGTAGTATTTCGAGTCCCCGCACCCGCACCTCCCCCCCACCACCCCCCCCCCACACACAGAGTGGATTTCGGTTGATATCTCTGTGAGTAAACCTCCAATTTCAAAAATTTCAACGGATTCGAAAACCTTAGGGGCGTGAGATTTAATATATATTCATATTCCCCACGGAAAACCCATCCTTTAAAGCAGCTACGAGCAAGATTTTCGATTGTTATTAAACAGTCTGAATGTAATATTGATGCATCACATCTTACCTATAATAGTAGCTGAGACCAAAGCCGTGTGAATCGGAGATTGCTCTCTTGATGATTATAGAGTCTGTCTCTGTCTTCCGGCGGGCCGGATAGACCAGGAAGTGAAATGAAACGTTTTACGGCAGCTGCCTGCCTTCAACCGTTTTGCTCTGCCTAGCAACATACCATAAACAAGGAGGACGCCATGCTCGCTACATCCAGGGGCTTGCTACTCTCGCGAACATCTCTCGTTATATTCTAACAGTTTGTTTGGAAGTTATTTTGTTAGTTTGTGGTTATGGCCGAAGTGGCTGCCGCAAACCATTTCATTTCACTTCCTGATCTGCCCCGGCCGCAGACAGACTAATCATCAAGACAACACTGGGTGATTCACTCGGTGTTCAAGCGAGACTACTGGGCGTTGGTCTCGTCTACTATTAGAGGTAAGATGTGAGGCATCGATATTAAAATTAGACTTAAAACAAAAGAAGGTACCACCGCACACTGAAGTCAGGATTTAACTGAGATTTATTCAGCAAACGACGCGTTTCGCTGTAGCACCTTCATCAGGTTTGCTCATACAACCATGACGGCCCAGGTGAGCCTAAGTAGTAACAGGACCTAATTGGTCACATGACCAATTAGGAAATCACAATTTTTTTCGGTTTACAGGTTGCAGAAATATACATAATATCATAGTCAACAAAGTAAATACAATATCACAAAAGGAATGGCGATATATAATAATAAGTTAAAAAGCAAGGACATAAGCTAACATTAATATGTAGCACTGTCAGAGTTACAGAAATGAGCATATTCGAAGGTTGAGCTCAAAATCTATAAAGAATATGAGGACCTATACAATAAGAGTTACAGCAATGCAAGGTTAAACTCCAATTCTATTTAGAAAAAGAGGAACCACAACATTAATCTAAGAGTTACAGCAATGCAAACAGTTACAAGGTTAAGCTCAAATTCTATTTAGAAAAGGAGTACCTAACATTAATCTTAGCGTTACAGCAATGCAAACAATTACAAAGATAAGTTCAAATTTTATTTAGAAAAGGACAATAAGAATTACAGCAATTGGTAATAAAGAAGGTTACGCTCCACTTTCGTCTAGAAGTAGAGGACCTGTATCTCCCTCAATTGCTAAAGGGGAGGGGGTGAGTGTCAGGGGGCATAGTGGCTGAATGGCTCATCTCTCCCTAGGACACCAATCTGAGAAGAGAGAAAAGAATTAATATAAATCACAAAGTTATACAGTTACAGAAAACAACTAAAATCCTGGGTTTCGTTCAGGCCAAACGGTTCAATTGTATTTAGCTCATGGATCCAGAAGGACTCTCGTCTGAGAAGTTGGTTAACTATGTTACCCCCTCTTGGATTGGGTTGTATTTTTTCAATTCCTATAAATTTGAGAGAGGAGGCTGAACCATGATTTTTTTCTTTGTAATGCCTGGCGATGGAGTAATCCAGGTTGCCGTTCCTAATGGCGGCTTTATGTTCTGCAATTCTCAGCTTGAGAAGGCGTTTTGTCTGGCCTATGTACATAGATCCACAAGGACAAAGTAAGGCATAAATCACATGGGTTGAGAGGCAATTAATAAAATCCTTAATAACATTTCTTTCCTGAATGGGGATGATTAAATTTCTCAGTATCAAATGTATTTGAACAGTGTGCACATTTACCACATCTGTAATTACCATACACTTGTTGAGCGAGCCAGTTAGTTTGTATGGGCTCTTTATACATGGAGGAAACAACAACATCTCTTACATTTCTGCTCCTTCTAAAACTGAATCGGGGTCTTGAGGAGGACAGGTGGTTCAGGCCTGGGTCACATTCCAAGATATAACCTTCTTAATAACCTTCTTTATTACCAATTGCTGTAATTCTTATTGTCCTTTTCCAAATAAAATTTGAACTTATCTTTGTAATTGTTTGCATTGCTGTAACGCTAAGATTAATGTTAGGTACCGTAAATTCCGGACTATAAGACGCACCGGTGTATAAGCCGCGGGACCAAAATTGACTATTTTTTTCTTCTATAAGCCGCACCGGTCTATAAGCCGCGGGTGTTTTGATGTTTAATTACCATATGAAAGGGTTCGTGCACAGAGAGGAATGTCGGGAAAGCGATGGCTGTTTGGGGAAGCTCCCATTTATTAACATTTCAACAAAACAAAACAAAAGTCAGGTCACTAATCCCCAGACAAAATCACACAACAATAGGCTATATGTGCAGCAAACCTGTAACCAGAGAAGTCAAGTCACTAATGCTCGTCTTCCTCTTCTTCCTGCGTACTGAAACCACCAAAGTCCTCATCTTCAGTGTCGGAAACGAACAGGTTCAGGGTGGCTTCGTCAACCACTCTCCTCTCTCCTTCATTGTCACTCAAAACCAACGAACTCCTCTTCATCTATAGCTGTGTTTCCATTACAGTTTTTCGCAAAAGAATTGCGATATTTCTACAACTTCGACAATGTACAATTGCGACTTGTAGGCGTTTCCATTGAAGTTGCGTTTGAGTGATTCCCCGTTGCAGCAGCTGCCACAGTGATTACGCACGGGGATCTGCCCCATATCCCGTCCCCTGCATGCTCAAATCCAACCAATGGTCAATGGAAATCCCAACATGAAGTTACAATGCATATAAACGAGCCTGATTATCAATTCAAAAGAAAATGAGTCGCAAAATGTTGCTGGCTGCGTGAATGCAGTCAGCGCGACAGGCAGAGGAAAAAAGGTAGCCTAATAGCCTACAACTGGTCCGATTTAGAGATGGAGGGGGGAAAAGGCTGATTTGGTTCTATAATTGCACCTGAAACGTGTGCAATGTATTAGCCTACTCACAGTCACTGTATTCACTTCAGACAGCACCACCGCACCAGTGTGTGCTTTTCATCCTCTCATCTCGCCGCTGTGCCAAATGCGCGCACACAGGCAGCCTGCTGTCACCATGGACCGATTTCTGCCATTAAACATTATCTAATTTGCCCGGCTACGCTTTTGCACAACACTCGTCTTTCTGCTAGGTAGCGTTGCTTCAAAGTTTTCCACTTGCTGCGGAGGTTTTGACACGGCTATCGAACCTTACTTACCAAACTTATTTTCCGCTCCTTTTCCAAGGGATAATATGGGTCACATGACGTGCAAATGCGAAAAATGTGTTTCCATTACACTTTTGCGATAAACTGCTATATCGACACGTCTGAAAAACCACCTCATGATCATCTACTGCTCGTTCTCATGCTGTCGAGAACGAGCAAAGCTTTTTTTTGGTGAAAGAATCCTCCAGGGCGCTTCTTGTTAACAGTCCGAGTGAGTGGCAGGTCGAACGTCAAAGGCACTTCATCCATATTTATGATCTGCTCCGGTTCGATGGAATATTCCTTGATCTTCCTTTGTGTGAATTCGCCGAAGTTTGTGATTTTCTCCTGGTAGTCGGGGGAGGGAGTTGATGGGCTTGTGGCCGTTTGCTTACCGTAATTACCATATGTAAGTGGTCACGCACAGAGGGGATTGTCGGGAAAGAGATGGCTGTTTGAGGAAGCTCCCATTTACCGTATTACCGTAACATTTCAACAAAACAACATAACACAACACCACCGTTGTTTATTTTTACAGTGCACACAGTGTCCGCGGTGTGGTGAAAAGAGGGCAAGAGAGGAAATTAAAACAGAAGTGGATTTATAGTTAGAAAGAGTGCTAAAAAAGAGAGATTTTTTTTTTTTTTTTTTTTTTTTCTGAAAAAATCCATAGATAAGACGCACCGTTATATAAGCCGCAGGGGCCAAAAAACGGGAAAAAAGCCGCGGCTTATAGTCCGGAATTTACGGTACTCCTTTTCTAAATAGAATTTGAGCTTAACCTTGTAACTGTTTGCATTGCTGTAACTCTTAGATTAATGTTGTGGTTCCTCTTTTTCTAAATAGAATTGGAGTTTAACCTTGCATTGCTGTAACTCTTATTGTATAGGTCCTCATATTCTTTATAGATTTTGAGCTCAACCTTCGAATATGCTCATTTCTGTAACTCTGACAGTGCTACATATTAATGTTAGCTTATGTCCTTGCTTTTTAACTTATTATTATATATCGCCATTCCTTTTGTGATATTGTATTTACTTTGTTGACTATGATATTATGTATATTTCTGCAACCTGTAAACCGAAAAAAATTGTGATTTCCTAATTGGTCATGTGACCAATTAGGTCCTGTTACTACTTAGGCTCACCTGGGCCCTCATGGTTGTATGAGCAAACCTGATGAAGCTGCTACAGCGAAACGCGTCGTTTGCTGAATAAATCTCAGTTAAATCCTGACTTCAGTGTGCGGTGGTACCTTCTTTTGTTTTATGCCTTGTACCTGCAACCTACCAGCACCTGATCTTTCCACTGGCTGTGCATGGGGACTCTTCTTTCTATTAAAATTAGACTGTTTAATAACAATCAAAAACCTTGCTCGTAGCTGCTTTAAGGCTATGCTCAGACAGTGAAGTACAGCTGTGTGGTCAGTTTTCACAACTCCCCATTGTGTGGTCATGTCCAAATTCCCCCCACCCCCACCCCCTCTCTACTTTACACCCTACTTTACATGCTCCACATGTATGAAAGCAACATGCCTCATGTCTGAAAGGGTACACTTCACATATCCCCCGGGTCAGGCTCAGGGCAAGGGAATTGGAGGAATAACACTCCAACCTGACAGGAGTAACTAAATACAGTACCAGCAACAATTGTGCAGCCTACACATTTGAGGCCATAGAGACCTCCCAGGAAGCTACAGGATGAGGAACCAAATAAATTTAACTGAGCAAAATATCTCAATAACAAAAAACAATGTCTGACTCAGAGAAATGGAGAGAAATCAATATCATCATTCAAACCAGGGAAGGTGGTTGATTTTAGGGTTACAATCCAAAAAGTTTCTCTTTGGAGGAGATGCTTGAGTCTATCCCCTCCTCTGGCAGATTTGAGGATGACTTCTATTGCCATGAAATGCCATGCATTTCAGTGTTGGGCCTCTACCCTGATGAAGGCTCTCTGTAGCTGAACGCATTGGTCTTTTTAATTGTGTAAGATTGAGCCATGCCACAATAAAGGCTTTTTAACTGTTCTACCTGAAACAGAGTGGCCTTGGATTTTTCAAGTTTTTCCTGTACTCTACTCCATTTTTTGACTTTTACAAGGATCCAACTTGAACTTTTTCTCATGCTTCTCTCCACCCTCACCAAAGAGCACCTGTTTCAGTGATTTTACTAAGGACCCACGCAGCGCTTCCTCATCCCTTCTGTTAAATAAAGTTTGACTGAGCTCCAGCTAAATTGTCAAGTGTTGCAGCCTGCTTGCCACCCAGGCACTTACTATATGTAGCCTACTTAATTTATATGATATAAATGTAACCAAACAGGTCGGCTTTGTGCACACAGGATACGTAGGTTAATTTTCTTTTGGAGGGAGATCCTTTCTTGATTTGTTTGGGAAGAGGGTTTACTCTGAACAAATTTGAGAACTGAACTGAATTGAAGAAACTGAATTTCTACCTTTTGTTGTACAGTACCTCCAATACACTGGATATTGGGTTTGCATTCTCACTCTGATTATGTAAGGGTTAATGCACGACGAGGTGTCCATTATCAGAAATTATTGGACGACATGGAGGCGTAAACCGTCCGAGGCGAAGCCGCGAAGTCCAATAATTTCTGGATAATGGACACCTTGAAGTGCATTAACCCGCTTATACCATGGTCACTTGCCAAAGAAACAAAACAAGACCATTCATTTATATTTCCATGCATTTTGCAATCAAAATCTAGTTTTCATAACCTTGAATATGAGTTGAGAACTGGCGAGACAAAATAGTCCCCTCGGCTGCTCAAGATTAGGCTATCATTGGATAAAATGGCCGCTTAGTGCCTGCACCTGGCACAATTCTAGAGTCAAGCTAACTTTGACCGACTAATGTTTTTTCTAAACTTATAAAAGTGCCATATTAAGCGTTAACGGTGGTATAGAGCTCAAACGGCTCTGTCGTGGTCGTAATCCTGCCGCATTGATATGAACGGTGAACAGACCATTTAGCTAGGTGTACATTATCACTGTACATTAACACAAATTAATGGACACCTTGCAGCCAATCAGAATCGAGTATTCACCCAGACCATGGTATAATGCTTGTTAACATTCTGCTTGGTGGTTCAAAAAGTGGCCCCTGGGCAAAGCCAGTTGAGTATCCCTGCTTTAGCCCATAGCACACCAATCAAACATTCCCAAACAACTGCCAGCATTGTTGTTGTTCTTTAACCTGATCAACAGATGGCCATTTACATCCTGCTTTACATACAGATTACTATCAGCAGACAAACACCTGTGGGTGATTTTCTCTGTCCATGTATTTTTTAAACCAGGTGTGATACCAACATTTAGCCCTTCATAACCCCTCTGAATGACTTTCCATGAGGGCATTTCATGCTTTCCTCTCTGTGCTGCCTCAGTTGTTGAAACCTGAAAAAGTAGAAAGGACTTCTAATATTCTGTCAGACAGTGAGTAGGGAACTCTCAAACTGCAGCACATAACCACAGAGCTGACCAGCCAACTGTATGAGGCAGTAACCGTTTTGCTAGAATTTGACGGCATTATCACAACTAATTTCACAGTAGGCTACTAATCAAATCTGACATGGATTCATTTGTGTGTGTGTGTGTGTGTGTGTGTGTGTGTGTGTGTGTGTGTGTGTGTGTGCAGTTTGTCAGGCTGTCTGCTTACAGAGGAAGGCTGTGCTTCTCTCGCCTCAGCTCTGAGCTCCAACCCCTCCCATCTGAGAGAGCTGGACCTGAGCTACAATCATCCAGGAGGCCCAGGAGTGGAGCTGATCTCTGCTGGACTGGAGGATCCACACTGGAGACTGGACTCTCTCAGGTATATATTTAAAAAGCATCACCCTCCCCTATTTCCTCCAGTGACCCCTTCCATAAATAATGAACGGTCCCTATTATATGGAAAACCCTTCATAGGGAAGGTTTTGTTTCTGTCCTCAAATAGAATGCTCTGGTCTGACTTTGTTTGCCCCACAGTGTGGACCATGGTGGAGTCCAGAGGTTGAAACCAGGTCTGAGGAAGTGTAAGTGTTTATCTCCTTAATAAATGCACGACCGTCTGTCTGTATGTTCTCTGTTTATCACACATCTCGAGAGCCATTTGTCCGATCGACTTCAAACTTGGCGAGTGTGTTTCTGAGACACTGAGAAAATGCAGTGTTGAATAGTGCAAATTAGACACGTGACATGTTCAATATTAATACTTTTAGAAAAGATTTTTACTATAAGCACCGCCCCTCTGGGATGCGCTGGCAACCGGCGAGCCGGAAGCTGTGTGGCGCTGGCGGAGCTTAATAATATATGTGAAATTTGTGGACCTATAGGAGGTAAATCTGTGCATGGATTTTATTTTCTCCAGCGGATATCTTAAGGCTGCAACACACCACCAAAACTTCAAAAGACAAAGAATGCCGACTGTTGCATCACCTCACGTCTCCTGTGTCACGGCCAAAAATGTGCACTTGAACACATTGCAAAGACAACAGTCAACTAGTATAGCACATATGTTACTGTAACTGCATGAGACCATAGTCAAGTCAAGTTTATTTGTATAGCCCTAATTCACAAGCATGTCTCAGAGGACTTCACAGAAAATATGTCTAGCTAATTCTAGCTGACACAACAGTAGCAATTACAGTAGTAAGGAAAACACATTGAACAATCATATGATAGAGAAATATAGAAAATATAGAAATATAGAATAGAAAGGGTGCCATGCTTTAGGGTAGAATGGGTGCTATGCTTTAGAATAGTGGGGGAGGAGAGATCAGGAGAGGGAGGAGGTGGGGAGTGTGCAGGGGAGGGAGAGCAGGGGGAATGTGAGAGGAGAGAGCAGGAAAGTGATGAGGTCAATTTCCCACATGAATGGGAAATGTGGGGGAGGAGAGAGCAGGGAAGGGGAGGAGAGAGCAGGGAAGGGGAGGAGGTGGGGAAGGGAGAAAGAGGAGAGAGCAGAAGAGGGGAGGAGGGAGGGAGAGCGGGAGATGTGGGGGCGGAGAGAGCAGGGAAAGGGAGGAGGTGGGGAGGGAATGGGAAATGTGGGGGAGGAGAGAGCAGGGAAGGAGAGGTGTGGAAGGAGCAGGGGACGGGGGAAAGATAATGGGTGCCATGGTATAGAATAGAATGGGTGCCATGCTTTAGAATAGTGGGGGAGGATAGTTCAGGAAAGGGAGGAGGTGGGGAGGGAGAGCAGGGGGAGTATGAGAGAGAGTATGAGGAGAGAACAGGGAAAGGAGGGGATGCCATGCTTTAGAGTAGAATGAGTGGCATGCTTTAGAGTGTGAGAGACGAGAGAGCAGGAAAAGGGGGGAGCAAATCAGACAATCTGACTACTCTAGCCATTAACCAGAACTAACTAGAACTCAGGGAATCTAGCTAATCTACAGCCTAGTCTGCCCTGTCCTATTCTGCTCTAGTCTGATTTTAGCCTGAACACTATAACAGGTCTACAGCCTACAGTTAGGCTGTAGCTAATCTATCGCCTAACCTAAGCTATTCTAACCTACCGGCATCCCTCTACTAGTGATGCAGAGCACCGATGCTTCCCCCCAGTGCGCACCACATGGATTGCCTCAGTGACTTGTTGGCTGAGGAGGAACCTTGTGAGGGCCGATGTACTGTAAGGGCCCAACTATGGACCCCCTCTGGGGACCTCCCTCCGGGACAGGCCAAGAAGATGCCGGGCTAACCATTTACAGAGTTTCACATTATAGAAATAAAATTTACAAAAGAACAGAAAATTGAAAATGTAAATAGGTGTCCAACAAAAGCAATATGAAAATGTAGTCTTTAAATGATCCTAAGATCAGGGAAGAAAGTTGAAAGTGTAAAAAGGTAGATTCCAAAAAGAAATAGAAAATTGAGTCTTTAAGTGTTAGTAAGTTCAGGGAATACTAGCCAATTAGCAAGGTGAAAAGGGGGAAAATGATCAGGAGTTCCACGAGGGTGATCTGAGGCATCCATGAGTCCGCATTGGTGGCATCGACCAAGATGAGAGGAGGGGAGGATAGAGGTCGGTGGTGATGATGAGGCCGGGGAAGGTGGGAGGCGAAGGAGTAGTGGGTAGATGGGCCAGAGTGACGACAGGTGGCCAGGACCATGGCGATTGGATCGAGGGCTGCGGTGGCTGTCGACGGGCGGGCGGGGGTGCAAGTCAGGCCAGTGAAGGACACCTGAGGAGGACAGAGAGAAGAGGGCAGAGCCAGTACGAAGGAATCTGCGCAGAGGTGGAACTAAGTTTGGCAGCTAATAATTTCCTGCCTATACTGCTGGGACAACTGATACTATACTACAAAATCAAGTCTAGATTTATACTGATACTGCTGGCTTGAGACAGCCCGCTCAGCAGTTCAGGACTAAGTTTATTCAGCGGATATTAGATATTCTGTCCATACTACTAGGATGACTAATACTATACTGCTAATTCAGGTCTAGGTAGTCTAGGTCTAAGTTTAGACTGATACTGCTGGCTTGTGTTAGCCCGCTCAGCAGTTCAGGACTAAGTTTATTCACCAGCTATTAGATTTTCTATCTAAGCTACTGGGTCGACTGATGCCATATTATTAAATTAGGTCTAAGTCTAAGTTTATACTGATATTGCTGGCTTGAGACAGCCCGCTCAGCAATTCAGGATTATATATACTCAACCGCTAATAAATGTTTCCAGAGAATGACACCATCAAACACAACCATATGATTGGGAAAATAAATGGGTTTTGAGTGTAGTTTTGAAGATTTCAATAGAGCCAGCTTCCCTAACTGACCATACGACTGTGCATATAACCCAGATACATAAAACAAAGCAGTGTTTGCCAATATCTGATAAAAAATAGTTGCAAATGGCCCTGCTGTTGTCAGGCCTTGCCTGGTCTTTTGCTTGTGAAAGAAGAAAGGAAGAAGTAGATGCGTAAATATAAGGAGAAACTGAACTAAATGTGTCATCATACAGGCTCAAAGGGCTTTCCTGAAGCCCATGCTGTTGTGAAGATTTCGAGTGACATCACTGATGACATTACTCAGGTCCACCTACTTAGCCATCACCACTGAGTGACATCACTGATGATATTACTCAGGCCCACCTACTTAGCCATCACCACTGAGTGACATTACTGATGACATTACTCACGCCCACCTACTTAGCCATCACCACTGAGTGACATCATAGTTGTCATAACCAGCTTTTGTCCTATATCACTTGAAAGTTGCTCATTAAATAGACTCCTCGGACATAATAAAGTTAACAACCTGATCTGTCAGAGGACCTATCGAGGACTGTTCTGCTTCTTTTACAACAGCGCCTCCAGTCATTATGTTGCAGTGGCTTTGGTTCTTATCAATGTAAGCTCTTTGGCACAAATGGTGATGAGTGTTGTTACAGCGTGTGCATTCATAGAACATAAAAGTGAAACAGGGAGGCGTAACTGACAGGAGGGGAGCTTTAAAAAACCCCATCAGTAACTTTTTCACCTTAACTCATTCATGGCCAGTTTAGGACTGCCAATATTTAGCACAGGCCAAAGATTTTCATAATTGTTGGTCATCTTTCAAGACCCACAGTAAATTATCTATTAGCACCAAAGTGATTTGCAATAGCTCAAAATGAAGATGTACGTCTCTGGGTTCACCAGAAGAAAAAAAAAGTGAGCTTTTAGCATGTTCTGTACTCTACTTATAGCCATTTATATACAGTACACCCTGTTTTCACCAAAAAGGTCTCTCTGAGAAGAGAAATTGCAGAAAATTGCATTTTTGTAAAGGACACAATCTCAGGCAGAACTCGCTCTCAATTCTTTTATTTTGAACTGTATTGACATCAGACATGTAAATATTATTCGTTATGACACAAATGACAAAAAAAAAAATACAGTATATATATATATATATATATATACACATGAAGTGCTTTTTTTACATTCAACAATACAGTTTACTCAGTGTGAGTGAGTGTGAATGTGTGTGTGTGTGCGCGGGGCCCATGTGTGTCTCTTTACATTACATTACATTTCGTCATTTAGCAGACCTAAATGACCGTCCTGACCTCATTCTGAGATGTGGGCTCACAATCGGCTCCTCATCTGAAATAAAAGCAACATATCCTCAGTAAACTATATAATCACATTTAGTACAGAGACAGTGTAGTGTACTACTAGTGTCTCAGTAAACTATACGATCATAGAATGCAGAGATCAGTGTAGTCTCTCTCACACACACACACACACACACACACACACTCCTTACCGCGAGATCATCCGGGTCCTGTCGCATTGGAGTCCAGTCTTCCTCGCCCTCGACAGGAAAGTGGCCGTGCTGCTTGGCTCTGTGTGAAAGCCATTTCTGTGGCGAGGCTGCTGTTCTCCTCCTGCTCACAAAGTTGTGACTCCGTCTCGTCTCTTTCGGGGTGGCACACAGGAACGGGGTCCAGGGACCAGGATCGATCATGTTGGTCACGGGTTTGACTACTCATTTCAAAACAACAGCTGCGGTATGTGTTTGATAACGTGTTGTCGGCTTGACTTTGAGGCTAGGGACCTGATAACATGTCACAGGCTGGGGAAGTCTTTGAACTACGCGCTGCACTAATAAAAACAAAAACACGTCAAACACGTCATTGGCGGGGAGGGCTATTCCTGATAACACGTCAAAGACGTCTTTGGCGGTGAATGAGTTAATATAAGATGGTCCAGTGTATTCTAAGAGGCAGAATGTCGCCTCTATTGGTCACACACCACCCTCCAAAGGCCTCTCCTGGCACTAAACATTTTGTGCCTGCGTCCCGTAAACAGCATGAGTGGCATACCGTGCATGCGCTGTACAGCGGAAGCGTGTTCAGTAAAACAAGGAAGTAACTCGGTGTGGATTTGATACGAAAATGACGTTTCACGTAACTATGGATTATTATTTCATCATGTGGTGAGTACACAATGTCACATGTACATAGAGCTTTCTGGCGCTGTGTTTTGTTGACTTTGAATGGCGATACTGATACAGACTATTGCACCCAGAGGGCGCTGTTTTCCCAATAGCAAAACTTGGAAAAGTTGCTGAATGGGGCTTTAAAGTCGAGCTGAACCCAAAAATGACTTTTCTTTTCTTTTAGTTCAAATACCTGGGTATGCAGTGCACCTATGTATGCCAAAAAAAATCACAAAAATTTAATTTATTTCGTTTTTCACACTTTTTCACATCAAAAGTTCATTTTTCAAGATTTCACTCATAACAGTAAACTAAAGTTTGCTAAAGTCACATGGTACTATAACATTTCTACCCCATTTCATCCAATCATATCACGACATGGCAGCTGTCAATCAAATCTTTATTTCAGGATAAATTTCTCTTCTAAATGAAGGAGAAAATGGCGCCTAGTGCCTGTCATCTGGCAGAATTCTTATCCCATAAACTAACTACTAACTTGGCCATTTGTATGTTGAAATACACAATAAAGAAAACGGTTATGCCTAAGAATGCAAAGAAATGTAACTGGCTCGTTAAAACTCGCATTCCAGGAATATTGTATTTACCACAATAATAGCGTTAATGGCGCGTGCCTGAGAGCCTGGTTGTCAGGGGTCGCACCTCGGAGATTCCAGGCCGACGGGCTGCACTCTCTGCTCCGGCAGCTGGCTGCCTGCGGCTCGCTGAGCTCCACTCAACCACTAAACCTCGCGTCACCAGGCTCTTCCCAAGGAGAGCGCAAACAACACGCTGAATCCCACTCGATTTGGGGGTGGAACACGCCAGGATTGGCCAAAACCCAATCCAGTCCCCATAACGGACGGCATTAGCTCGGGAGGTAGAGCAGGTCGGCCAATGACTCAAGGGTTGGCGGTTCGAATCCTGCTCCCTCCCAGCTGTTGTTGTTGTGTCCTTGGGCAAGACACTTAACCCTCATTGCCTCGTATGAATGGGTATGAATGTCTATGAATGTTGGTGGTGGTGGTCGGAGGGGCCGTAGGCGCGAAATGGCTGCCACGCTTCCGTCAGTCTTCCCCAGGGCAGCTGTGGCTACATCACCCGTAGCTTACCACCACTGGTACGAATGGTGTGAATGAATAATGATTTCTGTGAAGCGCTTTGGGTGTCTAGAAAAGCGCTATATAAATCCAATCATTATTATTATTATTATTAATTGTCAAATGAAATCATCAACATGCTACTATGACCCGCCTCTCAACCTGTCATCTCAGACAAGTTATGTTTTCAGTCTGAAACGGACTCCGACCCACGCGCCACTTGGGCTCCGAACGGGTTTGGGTTTAAGAGTCAGAGTCAGAGTCAGTTTATTTACCATTTGCAGTTGAAACTACATTGGAATTGGGGTGCAAGAGCTTAAAACATAGACACATATATGACAAATCATGACAACATAAAAGAGCATATAAAAAGACAAACAATAAAAAAGTTTAAAAAGTAAGTAAGATAAAATAAGAGAATAAAACAATAAAATGAGACAGGTACATCTGTGGATAAAAGCCCGAGTCATCCAGCTCACTTTTAAAGTGCAGGAATAAAGTGCACTCAATAATACAGCGATAAAAGTTAACAAGGATCTGGCTGTTGTGGGTGAACTCCTTAAGTCTTCTTAAGAAGAAAAGACGTTGCTGAGACTTTTTAACAATCGCTTTGGTATTTGAGTGGCAGCTAAGATCATCCGAAATAGTGACACCAAGAAATGTGATACTTTTTACCATCTCAACCTCTGTACCATTGATTATTATAGGATGGTGAGGTGCCTTTGTACGGCGGAAGTCGACGACGAGCTCCTTTGTCTTGGAGGCATTAAAGCCCCATTCAGTAAGTTTTCCACTGCGCCCTCTGCGTGCATTAGTATCGATAACGATATCGCCGTTCAAAGTCAACAAAACACAGCGCCAGAAGCTCTATGTACATGTTGTGACATCGGGTACTCACCACGTGATGAAATAATAATCCATAGTTCCGTGAAACATAATTTTCGTAGCAAATCCGAATCGAGTTTTCATGAACACAGCGCTTACGCTGTACAGCGCATGCGCGCATGCTTTTCTTTTTTCTTTTTTCTTGCTACGGGACGTGACAGACAAACTGCTTAGTCCCAGTGCTGGCCAATGGAGGGCGGTGTGGGATAAATAAAGACGAGGGTCTCCCTATTAAAAGTCAATCTACCATGTCCTGTGACTAAAAAGCAGTTATATTACAATAAAAAATGTCAAAAATCTTACTGATTGGGGCTTTAAGAATGAGGCTGTTGGCCTCGCTCCACCTGACAAGTTCTTCTACCTCAGATCTGTAGTTAGACTCTTCATTTGAGCTAATGAGCCCAATGACAGTGGTGTCATCCGCGTATTTAACTATGAGATTGTTGAGGTAGTGAGCGATACAGTCATGGGTAAAAAGAGTAAACAAGAAAGAGCTACAGTAAGAATGCATCCTTGCGGTGAGCCAGTGTTCAGAACAAGTATATCAGACAGATTATTTCTGATCCTGACTCTTTGAGGCCTCATCCTTAAAAAGCTAAAAATCCATTCACAAAGAGCATCACACAGACCAAGATTTTGCAGTTTACGGATCAGAAGTGAGGGAATGATCGTATTAAAAGCAGAGCTATAGTCTATGAAAATCATTCTGACATAAGCTTTACTTTTATCCAGATGTTCATATACAGAGTTCAAAGCTATAGAGACTGCATCCTCAACTGATCTGTTTTTCCTATAAGCAAACTGCCAAGGATCAAGAGTAGGAGGAATCTGACATTTAATGTAGTCCAGCACTAAACGCTCCAGACATTTCATAAACACTGATGTTAGTGCAATGGGTCTGTAATCATTGACATGTAACAGGAGATTTCTTTGGGACTGGGACTACAATGGAATCCTTGAAACTTTTTGGAACAATGCGACGCTGCAGTGACATATTAAAAATATCTGTCATCACAGGGGCAAGCTGCTCAGAGCAGGACCTGGCAACTCGGGGAGGAATGCTGTCCGGTCCAGCGGCCTTCCCCACCTTGGTCCTGGACAGAACCTTTCGAACCTCGTGTTCAGATACAGTTAGCCCAGACAGCACCACAGACGCACTGTCAACCCCTATAGGAATAGTATAGGGATATTAACACCCTGAGGTCTAAGGGTATTTTTTTGGCACTGAACGTCACCAAAGTGACATCGGGCGATGTCACTTTCGTGACACAAAACTAAATCAAATCGTGACTGACAGACACCACACGCCCGCCCATCCATCTAGGCAATTTTATTATAGGATATATAACACACTTGATTATCAGGCCGCTGTGCGACCTTCAAATCTAGTTTGCTGGTATTATGGTGTGTGTGTGTGTGTGTGTGTGTGTGTGTGTGTGTGTGTGTGTGTGTGTGTGTGTGTAAGGTATCGGTAGGTGGCACTATGCCGAATTGCATGAAATCCGGCACTGAAATCCGTGAGGTCCCCCTCAGCGCATTCCCCGAGTGTGAAGTCGATCCGCCAAATGGTTCTCGAGATAAACAAAATTTGTGTTGCCAGTAGGTGGCGCTATGCCAATTGCACGAAATTCAGCACTGCACTCTATCAGGTCCCCCTAAGCCACACATGGGCAAAATACGGCCCACGCATGCGGTGTGGCCCCTGCTGAATAAGTGTCCAAATGTTCATGTCATTCTGGCCAATACTCCACTTCTGTTATAACATTTCTAGCGGGCCTGGGGCCCCAGGGCCTGACTCAAAGAAAAACAAAACGACCCCCAAAAACTCAATAAAAGGCAGAATTATGTTAATAAATCTCATCTGCTACAGCCATTGGATTTGTATCACTATTATATCCGGAGATTAACAAGAAATTACCAATCACAACAAGAGAGAGAGTTAAAAATAGGGAGACTCCTGTGAAAATCAGGAGTGATGGCAGGTATGATCTCCAATGTGTGGCCCTTCACTTACTTGATGTAAGTCAGTATGGCCCTCAGGAAAAACATGTTGCCCACACCTGCCCTAAGCGCTTTCCCCAAGTTTGAAGTTGATCGGACTAACGGTTATCGAGATAAAGCGCTTTCTGTGTTTGCCAGTAGGTGGTGCTATGCCGAATAGCATGAAACTTGGCGTAAGGTGTGTGTGTGGGGGGGGGTGAGGTGTCTGTGTGTGTGTGGGGGGTGAGGTGTGTGTGTGTGTGTGTGTGTGTGTGTGTGTGTGTGTGTGTGTGTGTGTGTGTGTGTGGGTGGGTGAGCTGTCTGTGTGTGGGGGGGGGTGAGGTGTGTGTGTGGGGGGTGAGGTGTGTGTGTGGAGGGGTGAGGTGTCTGTGTGTGGGGGGTGAGGTGTCTGTGTGTGTGTGGGGGGGGGGGGGTGAGGTGCCTGTGTGTGGGGGGGGGGGTGAGGTGTCTGTGTGTGGAGGGGTGAGGTGTGTGTGTGGGGGGTGAGGTGTCTGTGTGTGGAGGGGTGAGGTGTCTGTGTGTGTGTGGGGGGTGAGGTGTCTGTGTGTGGAGGGGTGAGGTGTGTGTGTGGGGGGGTGAGGTGTGTGTGTGGGGGGGTGAGGTGTGTGTGTGTGTGTGTGTGTGTGGAGGGGTGAGGTGTGTGTGTGTGTGTGTGGAGGGGTGAGGTGTGTGTGTGGAGGGGTGAGGTGTGTGTGTGGGGGGGTGAGGTGTCTGTGTGTGTGTGTGGGGGGGGGGGTGAGGTGTCTGTGTGTGTGTGTGGAGGGGTGAGGTGTGTGTGTGTGTGGAGGGGTGAGGTGTGTGGGTGGGGGGGGTGAGGTGTCTGTGTGTGTGGGGGGGTGAGGTGTGTGTGTGTGTGGGGGGGGTGAGGTGTCTGTGTGTGTGTGGGGGGTGAGGTGCCTGTGTGTGGAGGGGTGAGGTGTGTGTGGGGGGGGGTGAGGTGTCTGTGTGTGTGTGGGGGGGTGAGGTGTCTGTGTGTGTGTGGAGGGGTGAGGTGTGTGTGTGGGGGGGGTGAGGTGTGTGTGTGTGTGTGTGTGTGGGGGGTGAGGTGTCTGTGTGTGGAGGGGTGAGGTGTGTGTGTGGGGGGTGAGGTGTCTGTGTGGGGGGTGAGGTGTGTGTGTGGAGGGGTGAGGTGTGTGTGGGGGGTGAGGTGTGTGTGTGGGGGGGCTGAGGTGTATGTGTGTGGGGGGTGAGGTGTGTGTGTGGGGGGGTGAGGTGTGTGTGTGTGTGGGGGGGGTGAGGTGTGTGTGGGGGGGTGAGGTGTGTGTGTGTGTGTGTGTGTGTGTGTGTGTGTGGGGGGGGGGGGGGGTGAGGTGTGGGGGTGAGGTGTCTGTGTGTGTGGGGGGTGAGGTGTGTGTGGGGGGGTGAGGTGTGTGTGTGTGTGTGTGTGTGTGTGGGGGGTGAGGTGTGTGTGTGTGTGGGGGTGAGGTGTGTGTGTGGCGGGTGAGGTGTGTGTGTGGAGGGTGAGGTGTGTGTGGGGGGGTGAGGTGTGTGTGTGTGGGGGGGGGGGGTGAGGTGTGTGTGTGTGGGGGGGGGGGGTGTGGGGGGGTGAGGTGTGTGTGTGGGGGGGTGAGGTGTGTGTGTGTGCGGGGGGTGTGTGTGGGGGGTGAGGTGTGTGCGTGGGGGGGTGAGGTGTGTGTGTGTGTGTGTGGTGTGTGCGTGCGGTGTGTGTGTGTGGTGTGTGTGTGGTGTATGTGTGTGTATGGTGTGTGCGTGCAGGGCTGTAGTGGTGGCTAAACGCACGTAAACAGCGTTTATGTACCTTTTTCAATGCTCTGCAGCGTTTAGGCACCTTTTAAGATCGTTTACTCACATGTTTAAATCGTTTATGCACACTTATTACTGCACGAGTTTTAACACGTTCGCGTAAACTCCGTTGATGCGGAGACCACGCCAAGCACGTCACACACCAAAAGAAAAGAAAAAAGATTACACATGGGCATGGCACTGACCAGGATCTCCGCGAACCGTAGCCTATTTTTGTGGAGCGCTCCGCGGGAAAGGTACACGGCCCCGGTCACGTTGGTGCCTTTATCGAGCTGTGCTTGCCTGCCCAGACAGCGCTCCCTTCAAACAACTTAACGGTGCCATTGTGCCAGCGATGCGCAATGCGCATTTGGAGATGTGCATTTGGAGACCAGCTCATGGTGAGCTGAACATAGGTAAGGTTGGTTAAAAATGTGTGTCCGGAGTGGGGAAAATCATATAGGCTCACCGTTTTACAACTGAAGAGTGAATCACTGGTGTAAGAAACATGATTGATTTCCCTCTGATCAAGTAGCTAAAGTTTGTAACATTAGGTGCGTGCGAGTCGACTTGAATAGTCCAGGTGCTACTGTATAAAGCCAATATAATACGACCATGTTGAAAACTATCTAGAAACATACTGGTGTTTGTTGTGCCGAGATCTGTATAAATAAATATTGGCTGACTAAAATTTAGTGGCCAGAGTGGCAGAACCACTTTTATTTCCATGTACAGTATGTTGTCTACCTATCCTTGCCCAATGTGTTTGGAAACAGTTTGAATTATATATTGGTATTCAAGAATCACAGATTCAATCTGTCTACATACTTTTAGCTATAAAGCTGAAGCTGACAATCACAGGTACAGTGTGTGTGAGAGAGAGAACTATATTACTCTTCAAACTGTATATACAGGGTTCATACAAGGTCCTTTAAAGTAGGCTACCTACTGTATAATTTAACTTTTCATACCTGGAGAAATTCAACAAATGTTCAATAAATACATTTTATATTGATTGTTTAGGGCTAATTATTTGTAAAGTCACAACACATTAGAGATGTGTGTAGTTCATTTTGCTCTCAAATGCACCAGGTTGATGAATTTTACTTTAAAATGTAAAAAAAAAATCTTCCGGGGAAGAATCCCCCCGGACCCCCCTTGAAGCTACATATTTGAGAATGTAGAATCCTGGCTTGCCTCTGGCCGGTGACACTTAGGAAAGACTAGGTGACAACCAAGTATAGTTTGGTGACGAGCTGGAGAGACAGTTGACGGCCGGAGAGACGGCAACCCGGTACGGGATGGGATTAGCACCCCATCTTGGCTCTCTCGTGAGGGAGAAATCCACAAACGCTACGGATTAGCCTCCTGAAAATCTGCGCAAGATCGGCGCGGCCTGGGGTCCTCCAGGCTAGAGCAAGGTGCTCGACGCAGGTAAATGACGTGCAGCGCACAGGCCCTCTTGGGGCGTCCTTGAGGCATCCCTTCAGCCTCTGGATTGCCTTTGACATAAGGGGGGTCTGGTGAGACGAAGGAGGAGCACGGCCGGGAGAAACCCACAGAGCCTAGATCCTCCATGCACCGAAGGGCCAATACTGCGGCGTAGCACTAGCTCTATTGCAGCGGATTGGGTTCTTTTTACCCCTCCCGCGGGCAACGTTGCAGATAGAGTAGTAAGGCTGATCCGTAGCGGCTTCTGGGACGTGAGTCGGGGTCTTAATTGGCCTCGGCTGGGTCTACTGGGCGAGGGTGTATGATGTTGACAGACCCGAAACACCTAACGACCCCAGATAACATCACTGATGACACGTCCTAGCGCATGCGGTAGCAGTGTATTTGAGAATGAATGAGGGGCAAGGCCCATCCCATAGCCAGCTACTTTTTCTATCTGGCTGGCTACTCAGAAATGTGGGGGAACCCCCTGATATACCTTATAGGGCTATATGATTCAGATTAAGTTGTTCTATATACTCTCATATTTTGTCTTGTATATCGGTCACGGAAGCTTATTTATCTGCCGTTATAACACTGCCGGTGCCGCGTGAGAAAGCTGCCTCGAGTCAAAAGTATAGTTTACCCACTTTTTTTTTTACCACTACAGCACTGTGTGCGTGTGTGGTGTGTGTGTGTGTGTGTGTGTGTGTGTGTGTGTGTGTCCTACTCTGGTATCAACATGAGAAAAGGCAGATTGAAGTAGAGTTTGGACTTGAACATGTTGACTATATAAATGATATCAATGGTGTTAAAAGCAGTGTTATGCTTTGACAGAGACATCAGAATAGCCTCCTTTGTTTCAGCTAAATAAAGTATTAAACAGTCAACTGCTGACATGGAAAGTCCCTCACAGCAGCTTGTGACATCTCTTCATTCAGTCCTGCTGTGAATGAAGATGATGGCTGATAGAATGTGTCACCATGAAAGTGTGACGAATTCAAGGTCAAAGTGTTCATAAATCAACAGATAATAAACAGCTCTATTAGAATCAAAAGAGTTTCTGTATTGAGTCTTGTTGTCTCATCAGATGCCTGTGAACTCACACTGGACCCAAACACAGCAAACAGAGAGCTCCTCCTGTCTGAATACAACAGAAAGGTGACGAGGGGAAAGGTGCAGCCATATCCTAATCACACAAAGAGATTTGACAGCAGGGCTCAGCTGCTGTGTAGAAATGGTCTGACTGGTCGCTGTTACTGGGAGGTGGAGAAGAAAGGAGATGTTTTTATAGGAGTGACTTACAGCGGAATCAGCAGGAGAGGAGAGGGTGATGACAGCTGGCTTGGAGGGAATGAAAAGTCCTGGAGTCTGATCTGCGCTGATGCTGGTTACAGAGCCTGGCACAATAACAGAGACACAGGCATACGTCTCCTATCCTCCTCTGTCACTAGAGTCGCAGTGTATCTTGACTGGCCTGCTGGCTCTCTGTCCTTCTACAACGTCTCCTCTGACAAACTGATTCACATCTACACGTTCAACTGCACCTTCACTGAACCTCTGTACCCTGGGTTTATGTTAGCCAGGTCTGATGCCTCAGTGTCTCTGTGTTAGATAGAGGAGTGAGAGAGAAACACACTGTTACCAAACACAGCTGCTTACATGATGCTTCACTCTGTACAGTATCTCACACACACACACACACACACACACACACACACAGTCTGTTGTTGATGATTGACAGGTTAAAATCTCTTTCTTTTGGACCTTTGTTATGTTTGTATTTTATTCATGTCACCAAACTAAACATCTCTCATGTTTCCAACAATTTAAGGTTAAATTCACATTGTTTGATCGTGTTGCTTTCAAACATTTGATTCTATACTTTTTATATAACTTTGACTTAACATGTGATTACAATGTTCCTCAAATCAAATCATATCTTGTTGATATGAGCTCATGAAGAGATGAGTGTGTAGTGTGCATATAAGTATCAACATCTGCCATTAAACAAATCTGACCCATTCTGCTTATTTCACTATTATTTAATACAACACTTGTGTCTGTGTGTGTGTGTGTGTGTGTGTGCGCGCGTGCGTGCGTGTGTCTGCGCGCGCTCGTCTCTGTGTGTGTGTGTGTGTGCGCGCTCGTCTGTGTGTGTGTGTGTGTGCGCGCTCGTCTGTGTGTGTATGTGTGCAGCTGTGGCTGAAATCATCCTGATTAATTTGCTGATTGTTGTGGTAAAAACTGTTAGTTTGCTGATTTGAGGAGTCAAATGATTTCAGTTAACTTCCAACATGTTGCCACAGCACAGCAGAGCCTCTACACCTCATCTCAAACTGTTTCATATCAAGGATTAGAGACACATTTACAAGGTTTTGCAATGCGTCCTTTCTTCTGTCTAGCGCTTGATATTCACGTGTGTGGTTGTTGATTGGTCAGATTTACAAGTGACCCACGTGGCGTGGCCACCACACAAACCGCATTCTGATTACATTCTGATAGGCTGTTGACACCCCCCACCCCCGCAATGTGCGCCAAAGTGGTTTGGTCCATCCACTCTGTTTTTTTCCCACACTCGGCAGTTTAAACTGCAGCGCGCGACTCTTTGTGTGTGTGTGTGTGTGTGTGTGTGTGTGTGTGTGTGTGTGTGTGTGTGTGTGTGTGTGTGTGAGAGAGAGAGCTCTCTAGGGAGGGAGAAGTGAAGCTGTGGGGTCATGTGACAATAACAATGGGCGTGGTAAACTATACACAGTTGGAATCAAAGTTTCCTGCATGTTGGTTTTGTATAATGATCTAGTCAGTTGTTTCTCTGGACACATTGATGTACGTGTGTCTGTATTATGTATGTACAACTGAGGAAACTTTATTTTTATTTCATATTTGATGTGCTCATATTCTGTTTTATTTCCCTGCTGAGTCCGAGCTGCAAAGGTCTAATTTTAACCGATAAATCTATAATTGATTATTTAGTTTAAAGACTTCACACTCAACACAAAGCAAGTCAACAGACGAGGAATATGAAGAGTGTTGCTGTTAAAGAGCCACGATCAGCAAAACTTCCCTGCATGATTCAAAGTTATAAAAACAATACAAAGTGCTGAGTGTTCAGTTGATAAGTTAGTGCAAAAAGGCTGCACAGTAGCAATGAAGTGCTACAACTGCATCAACCAATCAAGCTGCTTTCTGCCTTCCCTCAGTCATGTCAAATATATCATCTCAAGAAGTAACACATGGGCGTACACCACATGCTTAGTGAGAAAGACAGTGGTGTTTAGCAATAATATAAATAACTTAATAATTATGTTTTATTTCTTTAGCACTTTTGCAGGTCGAGTTATGAAGTGTTTGACAGGGAATAAAACAAGTAAAAGCTAACAGGAATTAATTGAAAACAGATTAAAGAAGAATCAAATTGCAAAATGCAAGAGAGCAACAGGTAGAAACAAATTGTTTATCAAATATCAAATGAGTCGTGTGCATGGTTTGGCTCAAATTCATTTCAACCAGTGAAGTCAAGCTTCTGTCCATTGGTCAGTCATAGAGTCTTGATTCTCATTGATTTCTTTCAAGACAGCATGTATGAACCTTTTTCAAGATTTTGTTCTCAGTTTGTGGATTGAATCCAGCAGCTTAACTGGCTGAATAGAAAGTTAATTGACCCTTGACGCTGTGCCATGCTTCCAGGTTCAGCTCACCCTGACATCACTGTCTCCTGATTTCCCTCTAGATTAAGATGAAGCTCTGCCTCTTTTTTTTAAACCAGGAGCTTTAGTGACTCAATAATAAGAGCTCTGTTTACACTCCTATGTTACAATGTTACAATTTACAGTGTTACAATGTTACAATTTACAGTGTTACAATGTTACAAGGTTAAAAATCCACTTAGCAGACACTTTTATCCAAAGAGACGTACATCTGAGCTTTATACAACACAAGCAATGATCTAGTCAGAAGACAACAACATGAGGAAGTGCCATGAGGCCAAGCTTGAGTCTGAATGGACCCAGGTGTCACCAGGCAGCACAGAGTGCAGAGGATTTATTCATCATTCATGTCCCTCATTCATCATCATTCATGCTATTAACATTCATGTATCTATCATCCCTTTTTCATCCTTTCATCATTCATGCTCATCAAGTGTGAAGGTGTTGGTTAAAGAGCTGCAGGGTCTGGAGTCTCTTCTTAAAGATAGAGAGCTAGGCCATGTTCAGACTAGGAGGCCACATATGATTTGTGAACTTTAGTGACCTATTAATGACTTTATCCAGATTGGTTTTATGAGTCTGGAAGCTCCAAGTCTGATTTGTGTCACTTGTCCCAAACCACATATGGAGGTAGTTTCAAATCTGCTTCAAATGTGCTTTTGACTGATGTGTCTTCAGTGCGGATGCGCAGATCCACCAAATCTGATTTGAACGTCACTCGCAACTCGTCATCAAATGCTTCTGCGCAGGAAAACCACATCACCAACATACGTATTTACTGACGCCCACGTCGTTACCATAACAACCCATGCAGATAGGCTGATTTGTGGCAGTGCGGTCACACTCCCAAATCAGATTTGGGAAACCAATCAAGATAATGATGATTAATGACTTTATCACCAAATTGGATTTGCCTGTAATGTGAGTGGCCTCGTGCAGGCAGGAATGATAGGGAGAGCTGGGTGTCTTCAGCATAACAGTGATATGAGAAGAGGTAGGACCTCAACCAGCAGAGGGCAGATCCTGAGATACCAAGCTCAGTGAGTGTGGAGAGGAGGATTAGGTGGCTAACTGTGTCTGACAGATCTAGCAGCAATAGAGCCGAGGACTGACCAGCAGCTCTAGCCAAACGCAGTGACTCCATTACTTACCATTACCATGTAAAGAGATCTGAGCTGGTAGAAGCTCATCTTCTGCACGATGGCTTCTTCATATAACTCAACTTCTACACGCTGTTTAATCATAAATATCCAGATAGCTTCTTGTTACAATACCAATTGAAGACAGTGGATTACTTCATCTGTTAGAACAATTGGAATATGAGTTTACACACAACAAACCTAATGAGTGCCTAGTAAACCTTAAGAGACATTTGCAATAACACAACTCATTTCTCACCATTAAACTTAAACGTTGCTGTTCATTTGAACTAGCGGCTGTATATCCTAAACCTAACCTTCCTTTTAACTCTGCTCTTAACTCATTGAGTGCCAAGGACGGACATGTTCGTCATTTCAAATAGTAACGTAGAGTGCCAAGGACGGACATGTTCGTCAATTGCGTTTTTTGACGGTGGGGCGTCGATCAAAGCCTTCTGCCTCTGATGTACAAATATTATAGCTATTGGATGTGTCTAACCTATTTTACAGAACCCTTAGGTGGCGACAGTGCTCTCCACATAACAGAAAGGCAAGGAAAAAACAAAGAAGAAGTCGTTATGGAAACGGAAATCGCATCGCATCCGTATGCATCGATATGCTGAAGCACGTTACTGCAGCTGTGCCTGCAGCAGCCAATCTGCTCCCACAATTGAGCCGGACAGCACATCCGCACATCCACACCGTGGAGTTGTTATTATTCTCAACTGGAAGCATCGTTGCCGGTGACAAACACACGCGGAACGCTGTAAAAAAGCAGGATGTCGATGTCCCTTCACTGTGCGCACAGCAAACTCAGCAGAGAGCCACCACAGACAGGAGGAGGAGTGTGCAGTTGAGGCGAGGCGAGGCGGGGCGGGGCGGGGCGGCGGGGGGGGGGGGCACGCAGAGCAGCGCGCAACACCCAGACAGACCCAGGCAGCAGGACAGGATTGACAAACGCAAGCCAGAATATCCGATGCCCACCAGCAGCAAATCAAGACCAGCAAGAAGCTGCAACCAGCAGCGCACGCAGGGGCCAGCGCTGCTGGTTGTAGCTAAAAAATATTATTCTGCCAAACAGAATTCCCTGGCCTTCACTGTTTTATTGAAGGAAATTATTTTTGAGGTGTGACTACATTAGAAAAGATTAGCTTCAGAGTCAGTGATGTGCTTGAAATGTTTAATTTCACAAAAGGCCAATTATCTCAGCTTCTAGAAAAAAATTGCTGTTTTTGGATGAATCAAGCTATCTTCTCCGGCTCATAACTAAAGAACGGAAAATGGGATCAATAAACTTTTTTTTGCAGATGATAGAATAGAGTCTCATCGTTCTTTGTGCGTGTTCAGTGTTTACATAGTAATATCACACAATATTCTGTGGGCCTCGAGAAATCACTGAAAACGCTCTGAAACTCTGGCACTGGGAGCATCCGTTCTCCAAAAGTGGCTGGCACTCAATGAGTTAATGTTGTCACTCTGTAACCATGGTAATCCTTGGCTATCAATGGTAAGCCATGGTAATTGTTGGTAAACATATTGGTAATGAATGGTAACCCTTGGTAACGTTTGGTGAACCATGGTAACCTTTGGTAACACTTGTCCCTCTGTGTCTCTTGCTCCTTCCTTCCTGTCCCGCTAACTCAATCAAAAAACACCAAACCGTTCCAAAATGCGGCTTCCTGTGGTGGTGGCCATCTTTGTTGTGGGTTTTGTCTGACTCTCTGCCCGCCTGACTGACCTACTGATTGGCTGACTGGCTCGCTGTGTGGTTGGTTGGTTGGTTGTCTGGCTGGTTGATTGGTATCCCAGAGGGCGGCGATGTCTCTCCTGTCTGCCTGCCGTCCAACACCTGCCAGTGTTGTTGTTGTTGTTTCATTCATGAATGTCTTTTTTTTTACATTTTTACTTTTTATCCACCTTATTGTTGAAGCCCGGCTGTCAAATGATTATGGGTGCAAGGTCCAGTCTAGAACGTGACTGATGCAGCTGGGTAATGTAGCCTACTTGGCCGAGGGTCTGCCTGCGGGCGGCGCTCGTGCTCGGCGCATTTCCTCATCAAACTCTGTGAAAAAAAGTTGCTTGTCACAAAGAAATAACAGTCGTTTGACGACTTATTTGAGGGAATGTAATAATGTTATCTATCAAGATGTTTCCAATCTCTATCATCTCTATATGACACATCAAGTGGTCCGGACCATGGTCAGTGTGTCTGTACACTGACCATGCATTAAGACAAGAAGGAACACTGACGGACCACGTGACAGACCACACTGACCACCTGACCGACCACACACTAAGTGATTCGGACCATGGTCAGAGCGTCTGACACTGACCATGCACTGACCATGCATTAATATAGCCTAACCACTATGCCCACTATAGTTTTTGAGATATTAAAGGAACACTCTGCCCATTTTCAACCAGCTTTGTATCATTAGAACATCAATAGTATATCAGAAAACTGTAAACGGTTTTGAAGTCTGTCATTAAATTTGACAGTTATTGAGTGTTAAAGTGTGGACCAGTGACATCACTGGTCCCAGTGACATCACTGGTCCACACTAACTCAAATTAATAACTCATTAACTCAAATCAACTCTCAATAACTGTCAAACTAGATGAATGATGAATAGTTTGACAGTTATTGAGAGTTGATTTGAGTTAATGAGTAATTAATTTGAGTTAGTGTGGACCAGTGATGTCACTGGTCCACACTTTAACACTCAATAACTGTCAAATTAAATGACAGACTTCAAAACCGTTTACAGTTTTCTGATATACTACTGATGTTCTAATGATACAAAGCTGGTTGAAAATGGGCGGAGTGTTCCTAACGTTTGTTTGGCACAACTCATACTATTAACTGCCGTGGGGTTCCGCATTTCTGGGTGGCAAGTGACGTCATGCTGATTCGTCCTATACTATGAATCGACCATATAATTGTCATTTAATTTTTTTTACACTTGCCAAAATGTTGTTATTAGTGTAGAAAGCATTTCAACAAATAACACACCGTCTCCTTTGTAGGTCTATTTTCATTCAAACATTAAACTAGAGGTTCATCTTAGTGTTCTTATGTTCATTATGTTGGACATAGTTCAATTTCTACTTCAATTTTTATGGTAAAAAAAAATAACTTTATCATGCTTTTACTTTGAAGGCAAAATCACTAAACCGGAAGTGCAATTCCTGCTGAAGCAAAACAATCCTGCTCATTTGACGCTAGTCTCTCTCTCTCTCGCGCGCGCTCTGTCTCTCGCTCTGTCTCTCGCTCTCGATCTCTCTCTCTACTAACTTTATCATGCTTTTACTTTGAAGCTTTTACTCATTTGACGCTAGTCTCTCAATTCAATTCAATTCAATTCAATTCAATTCAATTCAAAAGGCTTTATTGGCATGGAGAACATAAGTTTACATTGCCAAAGCAAGTGTGCAACAAAACAAAAAGTAACACAATTTATAACCGAAAGGTTAGCACAAAACTATAATAGTAACAATAATAACAATAATATAAACTATAATGTTAGCCTGTTATAATAGAGAGATATGTAAACATTTCGGTCTTGCAAACAAATATGTACATAGGCTAGGTGACAAAAGTTTAAAAGTTTAAAAATAGGATAAAAGGAGTTGAAGATATCTGTACAGTAGCCTAGGCTATGTTAACCTGACGCTGCCAGATGGACGGTTTAGCTCCACATTTCACTAAACGTCGAGAGAATCTCTTTTGATCTCGCGAGGTTATTCATCTTGCAAGCATTAAGGTTAAGGCTATAGTGTCTGATGTACAAGATGTGCAGAGGGCGGACCCTAAGCTTGTGGTGACCTTTTGTGTTCAGAGATGCAGACTTTCAGCTCTCTTATGGGTTTTAACCACATAACAGAGACCACATTACAGAGACCACATAACAGACCACATAACAGAGACCACATGGGCATTTCAAAAGATAGACAACAAATTAGCTTTTACAAGAAATCATAATCTTGATTAAAACAAAAAAACAAAAACAAAATCCCAGTGTGGATCATCGAAAAAAATAAAATATGTCTATTCATACTTAATAAATATATTTATATATATAGCTATATTTAAGAACTATATTTGGTAACGCTTTAGAATACAGCCCGCAAATAAGCATGTAGTTAGAGTATAACAACGGGGTTTAGGGCTGTAGTTATAGTCTAACTACGGGGTTTAAGGAGTGAATTATAAGATCTGTACTTATAGTCTAACTACGGGGTTTAAGGAGTGTAGTTAGAGTATAACAACAGGGTTTAAGGAGTGTAGTTAGAGTATAACAACGGGGTTTAAGGAGTGTAGTTAGAGTATAACAACGGGGTTTAAGGAGTGTAGTTAGAGTATAACAACGGGGTTTAAGGAGTGTAGTTATAGTATAACAACGGGGTTTAAGGAGTGTAGTTAGAGTATAACAACGGGGTTTAAGGAGTGTAGTTAGAGTATAACAACGGGGTTTAAGGAGTGTAGTTAGTCTATAACTACACTCCTTAAACCCCGTTGTTATACTCCAACTACACTCCTTAAACCCCGTTGTTATACTCCAACTACACTCCTTAAACCCCGTTGTTATACTCCAACTACACTCCTTAAACCCCGTTGTTATACTCCAACTACACTCCTTAAACCCCGTTGTTATACTCCAACTACACTCCTTAAACCCCGTTGTTATACTCTAACTACACTCCTTAAACCCCGTTGTTATACTCCAACTACACTCCTTAAACCCCGTTGTTATACTCTAACTAGACTCCTTAAACCCCGTTGTTATACTCTAACTACACTCCTTAAACCCCGTTGTTATACTCCAACTACACTCCTTAAACCCCGTTGTTATACTCTAACTACACTCCTTAAACCCCGTTGTTATACTCTAACTACACTCCTTAAACCCCGTTGTTATACCATAACTACACTCCTTAAACCCCGTTGTTATACTCTAACTACACTCCTTAAACCCCGTTGTTATACTCTAACTACACTCCTTAAACCCGTTGTTATACTCTAACTACACTCCTTAAACCCCGTTGTTATACTCTAACTACACTCCTTAAACCCCATTGTTAGACTATAACTACACTCCTTAAACCCGTTGTTATACTCTAACTACACTCCTTAAACCCGTTGTTATACTCTAACTACACTCCTTAAACCCCGTTGTTATACTCTAACTACACTCCTTAAACCCCGTTGTTATACTCTAACTACACTCCTTAAACCCCGTTGTTATACTCTAACTACACTCCTTAAACCCCATTGTTATACTCTAACTAGACTCCTTAAACCCTGTTGTTATACTCTAACTACACTCCTTAAACCCTGTTGTTATACTCTAACTACACTCCTTAAACCCCGTTGTTATACTCCAACTACACTCCTTAAACCCCGTTGTTATACTCCAACTACACTCCTTAAACCCCGTTGTTATACTCCAACTACACTCCTTAAACCCCGTTGTTATACTCCAACTACACTCCTTAAACCCCGTTGTTATACTCCAACTACACTCCTTAAACCCCGTTGTTATACTCTAACTACACTCCTTAAACCCCGTTGTTATACTCCAACTACACTCCTTAAACCCCGTTGTTATACTCTAACTAGACTCCTTAAACCCCGTTGTTATACTCTAACTACACTCCTTAAACCCCGTTGTTATACTCCAACTACACTCCTTAAACCCCGTTGTTATACTCTAACTACACTCCTTAAACCCCGTTGTTATACTCTAACTACACTCCTTAAACCCCGTTGTTATACCATAACTACACTCCTTAAACCCCGTTGTTATACTCTAACTACACTCCTTAAACCCCGTTGTTATACTCTAACTACACTCCTTAAACCCGTTGTTATACTCTAACTACACTCCTTAAACCCCGTTGTTATACTCTAACTACACTCCTTAAACCCCATTGTTAGACTATAACTACACTCCTTAAACCCGTTGTTATACTCTAACTACACTCCTTAAACCCGTTGTTATACTCTAACTACACTCCTTAAACCCCGTTGTTATACTCTAACTACACTCCTTAAACCCCGTTGTTATACTCTAACTACACTCCTTAAACCCCGTTGTTATACTCTAACTACACTCCTTAAACCCCATTGTTATACTCTAACTAGACTCCTTAAACCCTGTTGTTATACTCTAACTACACTCCTTAAACCCTGTTGTTATACTCTAACTACACTCCTTAAACCCCGTTGTTATACTCTAACTACACTCCTTAAACCCCGTTGTTATACTCTAACTAGACTCCTTAAACCCCGTTGTTATACTCTAACTACACTCCTTAAACCCCGTAGTTAGACTATAACTACACTCCTTAAACCCCATAGTTACCCTGTAAGTACAGTGTGGTACCCCGTAATTAGCCTATAAGTACAAACATTTGTCCCCTGCTTCATAATACAGCCCGCGACCCCGTAGTTAGACTATAAATACAGATCTTGTTACCCTCTAGTTAAAGTATTTTTTCACTCCTTAAACCCCGTAGTTAGACTATAACTACACTCCTTAAACCCTGTTGTTATACTATAACTACACTCCTTAAACCCCGTTGTTATACTCTAACTACACTCCTTAAACCCCTTTGTTATACTCCAACTACACTCCTTAAACCCCGTTGTTATACTCTAACTACACTCTTTAAACCCCGTTGTTATACTATAACTACACTCCTTAAACCCTGTAGTTAGACTATAAGTACAGATCTTATAATTCACTCCTTAAACCCTGTAGTTAGACTATAACTACAGCCCTAAACCCCGTTGTTATACTCTAACTACATGCTTATTTGCGGGCTGTATTCTAAAGCGTTACCCTATATTTAATATATCTCAGTGGTGTGGATGTAGAAAAATACTCACCTCTGATCATAGCATTACAGTGAACACAATTAGATCAAGCAAAATTACCATTAGGTAAGTTAGACAGAAAATGTGAAGGGCGTGTCTAGCAGTCAGCTTTGACTAGCATGTCCCTTAACTTATAGTTCCCCGCTCGTTTGTGAGCAAAAATAGGGGGCTTCTCAAAGACATGACATACTTGAGGGTCACTTCAAAATGTGCCAAAAACACTCTTTTTAAAGACTAAACCTAGTTTTCTATTGGACCTTTGCACATGCACACGCACGCACGCGCACGCACACACGCACGCACGCACACACACACACACACACACACACACACACACACACACACACACACACACACACACACACACACACATTATAGGATTGCTCCGTCTCACAAAATTGTATGGAAGTCCGTTCATAAGTTTTATGGATAGCCTATCTTGCTGACAATTTTCAGCCAAATTCCCCCCCCTTTTTTTAAAGAGATATTCGCACATCCAATTCCCTCTGGTGCAGCAGGTTGGAAAGTATCAGTTGAGTCTTGAAGGAAGAAGATCCTGCACACTGCTCTTGCTCAGCATCACTTTTTTATTAAACAGACACAACGTTTCGTCCACTGGACCTTTGTCAAGTGTTTGACAGCATTTCTGCCACAATGATGTTAAAAAGACCATAATGCTCCACCCTTTACACCACCTCCATCCATGTGTTCACAGGTGGAGCACAATCAGTCTCTTGTGGGAGTGTCTCTCAATCTAGACAGGAAGCATTTGTCACCTTGAAGAGACCCAAGACTAATTGAAATAAGTGCAACATCACAACAAATACACATCATTATGCCGACAGTAATTGACATATACTATATTTACACAAGTATTTACAAAATGGGCACAACAGATGAATGAAGATATCGGCCTAGTTGCAGCTTTCATAAATCATTCAAAAGTGTGCCACATTTATCTTGAATGCTGCAACCAACCAAGATATGGTACACCTGAAAACTCCTTAGAGCAGGACATGCCATCTCATCATTCAGTCCTTTAGGGGATAATGTTTGCAAGTTATAAATCCAGAACAATTCTCTTCTGTTCAGAATAGCATCAATGTGACCACCTCTCTCAGGCAGAGTCACTTTCTCAATGCCTTGGAATCTGAATGATGTGATGTCATGTTTAAAGTCATTGAAATGTACTGCTAAGGGGTCATCTATATCATTCCTCCTTATGGAGTTCTTGTGTTCACTAATTCTTTGTTTTAACTGACGTGATGTTTTACCCACATAGGCTAGCCCACACGGACATGTGATCAAATAAACAACATGGCAAGTGGAACATGTGATGACATCATGGATAGGATACTTTTTCCCAGTATGAGGATGAGAGAAGTAGTAACTTTTAACCATATTATTACATTGAGCACAACGTCTGCATTTATAACACCCATTTGGAAGAGGTACTTTGAACAAGGTCTGTGTGCTCTTTTTTATTGATTGTAAATTAGCATGCACAAGGCTATCTCTCAGATTGCGTCCTCTTCGATAGACTATTAATGGTGGTTCTTTAAAATCCATGGGTAATGCTGCATCTGATGCTATCTGATGATGTTTTTAACAATATAGCTCAGTTTCTGACAGTTGGGGTAGGTTGTGCTAAACATGATTGAGTATTTGTTTTTAATTGGAGATTTTTTTTCATTTCTTGGTTTCCGTAAAGTTTGATAGGCTTTCTCCACACAGTCACCTGGATTCCCCCCTAGCAAAAACCTTTGTTTAATTTCTACTGATTTTTCAATGAAATCCTCTGTAGTATGGCATATTCGTCTAAGTCTGAAGAACGGACTTTTTGGTACCTCGTTTTAGGGGTGTGGGATGATAGCTGTTTGCCAGCAGTAAGCTGTTGTGATCGGTGTCTTTTCAGTATAGAGTAATCATGCTCAAGTGTTGGATCATTCTGGGTGATTTCTTCAGCTGAATCAGCATCTGGGCACGCTTCCTGTTTTTACCAACTTTTGCTGAGGCCAGTGTCTTCAGTTCTCCCTGTGGTTGGTTGCTACAGGGGAAGTCTCACTTCTGAAAATAATTTAGTCAAATGCGGAAGAATGACTGTTGTGATCATAGTTTCTCTGTGATCTCTCTAGCTACAGTCATGGGACTCTGGACAAATTGGACAAAATCAGAAATATTCTGATTTTGGTTTGAGAATCACTGGCCTATAGGGGACCTCTCTCTCTCTCTTCTCTCTCTCTCTCTCTCTCTCTCTCTCTCTCTCTCTCTCTCTCTCTCTAAATAATGACATATAGGCCTACATTAAGTAGGCCTATAAATAACCAAACCTGAACATGTGTCCTTATACTTTTGTGGTAATTCAATAGCAGACACAATTTGATTTTGATTTGAGGCAAGTTATAATTCAAAACCAGAGAGATCATCATCCTACAATGTGTTGCATGTAAAACCTGCATCAGTGCAGATGGATTCATCAACAGTGAAGACCAGGCGCGGACTGCATAATCGGGCACGTCGGGCAAATGCCCGGTGGCCTGGCCTGGCCTGGCCTGGCCTGCAATTTTTTTTGTTTTTGTTTTTTTGTGTGCCCGCAGTCATGCCACTCACTGAAGAGCAGGCCAGGCGCCGCCTACTGGTTTACTAGTGGTTTTATTACTTTATTCAGGGTTAAAGTGGGTGCATCTCATTGCAAAAATTGGACTCGGCCCAAATTGGGCTTCAAACGGCCCAAATTGGGCTTCAAACGGCCCAAATCTGGCTTCAAACGGCCCAAATTGGGCTTCAAATAGCCCAAATCTGGCTTCAAACGACCCAAATTGGGCTTCAAATGGCCCAAATCTGGCTTTAAACGGCCCAAATTGGGCTTCAAACGGACCAAATTGGGCTTCAAACGGCCCAAATTTCACGTCGGCCCGTATCGGCCTGGCCTGCTTGGTATCTAATGCCTGGCCTGAATTATGATCCCAGTCCGCCCCTGGTGAAGACCCTAACCTGGTCTTTTATATCTGTGCTTCTGTGGTGATATAATAGTGATATGACCATCTAGAGTGTTTTCCAGCCTAGCTAAACTGGAGCTTTACAGATTGCGAGCGGCTCGCTGTACCCAGTGTGAACAACCTGATCCACTAACATGGGTGCTGGGTCCACACACACAGACACGCACACAGGCCCGCTCCAACCCATTACGCAGAGTACGCAGACTGCGTAGGGCATCACGTGCTCTTAAGGGCACGCCCCTCCACAACCAGGTGCCCTCGCTCTGCAATCTAGCGTAGCTGGAGCAGCTGCTGTTATTTGGTCAGATGGTACGTGTACGCTGCAATGGGCATCAAAAGGCAGCAGGAGTCGGGGGCGGAAAAAAGAAAACAGAAGAAACTGCGGGCTCACTGTCAGGCATCGATTGCAGGTAGGTGAATTCTGGAAAATTCGCTTAAACCATGCTAGATGTTAGCCATTACATTAGCGTTAGCCAAGTTAGCCAGGCCAGCTATGTTAACAGACAACTTGCTAGCTAACATGCTGATAGCATTGCTGCTGCCTGACCGAGCAAAACCCCGACCGCGGGGGGCGGGGGTCGGTTGAATAGTTGCATTTTAATTTCAAAGGTCTGTGTGCAACCCGAGCCTACGTTAACTGTCTGTGATTAGTTTAGGGGGGAGGGACGGCTTTTACATGCGCCATGTTGCCATGTTGTGATGTGTGTGTGTGTGTGTGTGTGTGTGTGTGTGTGGGGGGGGGGGCAGCTGGCTGGCTAGAAAAACATTTAACTCTGCATGCATAGCTAATTCATTTCCCCTGTATTTAAAAATTAATTCAGGCTCAATGCTGAAATTTGTGAGAGGAGCAGGAAGTACACCAGAACACGAGGAAGCAGATCCTCCTGAGCAATCATCAACCAGCACCAGCAGTTCAGGTATGTGTTTAGTTTAGTTTAGTTTATTAAAGGATCCCCATTAGAAGGACATGACTGCACCTCTAATCTTCCTGGGGTCCTGTGTGTCCTCTGGGTGTCTTGAAAAATATTCAACTCGCATGCATGTACTAATTCATTTCCCCTGTATTTCAAACTTAATGCAGGGTCAATGCTGAAATATGTCCACCGAGGAGCAGGAAGTACACCAAAACACGAGGAAGAAGAGCCTCCTGTACGATCTTCAACCAGCATTTCAGGTGTGTGTGTTGATTTGAGCTAGTTGTGGAGTGATGTCATGAATGGCATCACTGGGGGAGTGATGTCATGAATGACACCACTGGTCCACAACTTCCCTCAAATCAACTCTATAACTGTCAAACTAAATGAATGACTCATTCATCATTTTATTATCAGTGAAACTTCATGAGAAAGAAGCTGATAAAGCTCACAGGCTCTAGCATCTGCCTGCTTACTTGCATGTACAGTTTAACAATCGCTTGTTTGCTGACATGTACAGTAATTCTAACAATTGTTTGTTTGCCACATGTAATGTAATGTGAGATACACTAGTATCGTTCATTAATGATTTTGCAGTCTTTCGTTTGACAGTTATTGAAAGTTTTGCAGTCATTCAGTTAGTTTGACAGTTACTTAGAGTTGGTTTGAGTTAAGTTGTGGAGTGGCCGTCCACAGCTTAACTCAAATCAACTCAATAACTGTCAAACTAGATGAATGACTGCAAGACTGTTTACAGTTTTCTGATGCTACAACTGACTGTGCATTAAATATTCAATGCTGCAGTACCACAATTTGTGATGTGCAATTTACTAACTGCAACTTATTGCACCTTACCAGTATGTCCTTTTATTATTAGGGTTAGGTGTGTATCCCATGTGTGTAACATGTTAAAAAGGCCTTGTTTCTCACATTAAACAACTGTGTGGAACTTGAAGCCTGCCTCTGCCTCCACCTTCTTCTCCTGCTCGCCATCCTAACACTATCATTCTGCATTCATACTGCTGTATATAGTATAGCTTTATGTACCTTACATGTGTTGTCACTTCATATTTGATAGTACTTCATATTTGATAGGGGGGGGGCACCACAGAACAATTACGCTTAGGGCACCCAAATGGCCAGGATCGGCCCTGCACGCACACACCCACGTACACACGCACGCACACACGCAAGCGCGCCACGCATGCACGCATACACACACGCACATGCACGCACACACACACACCACACACACACCTTCCCCTGCAGTTATCCACCCGGTATTTGTGAAACAAAATCACTGAAGTGAAAGTTCTGCCACAAAACTATATTGTTATGTAAAAAAAATGAAGGATCCAACTGCGCTTCAGCTGTAGGAACTGGCAGGTCCGGTGCATCACAGGAGGGATGCATAAATACTTAAAGGAATAAGTCTGGAGCAGCTCGGATCAATTGATGCCTTTTATTTAAGGTGCATAACATTAGACAACGTTTCGACGTACATACGTCTTCATCAGGTCTAACAGAATAACAGGCAAGGAGAGCATTTAACAGGTAGGAAAAAGGGGCAGAGCTTGCAATTAGCCAATGGCTTAGTCCTGCCTATTATTCAAATAGCCTCAAACAGAGCCTTTACAATCAGCAATTATACAGTGAGCATAGTGAGGAGGCAAAAATAAAAGCCTGGAGTAAGGTTAAAATGTACAGTGCATTATAGGAGGGGAGGAGAAATAGGCTATAAAAACAAGGTACAGCAGTTTATTAATGAAAAGCCCAAACAGGCCTAATATAAGATTACAATGTACAGTGCATTATAGGTGGGGGGAAGGAGGTAAGAGGAGGGGGGGAGGGCTATAAAAACAGAATACAACAATATCAAAACCCAGGTAAAGGCCTAATAGAGGATGTACAGTGCATTATAGGGGGGAGGGGAGGAAGGGGATTAGGCTATAAAAACAAAGTACAACAATAAAGGAGTAAAAACAAGACCAAGAAACTTAAGGCAGCCGATAAATTAAAGGAGACCGTCTAAAGGAAGGGGGAGAGGGAGAGTTCTTCATTGAGGCCTGCAGGCTCCAGTGTCTCCAGTGTGTGAATCGAAAAAGCTTCTCTGCATAAGAGTTTTTTAATAATGTTACCACCCCTAGGAGACATTGACACTTTTTCAATTCCACAGAACCTGAGGGTTGCTGGGGAGCCATGGTTGGCTTGACTATAATGTCTGGCCATAGCGTTGTCCATGTTTTTAGTGTGTATTGCAGTTTTGTGTTCTGAGATTCTGATTTTAAGAGGTCTCTTTCTTTGGCCTATGTACGCCAAAGAGCATGGACAAATAAGTAGATAAATAACATGGGTGCTGTTGCAGTTTATGAATGAGCGTATGCCAAATTTTTTACCATTGTGGGGGTGGGTGAAAGTTTTAGAATTTGCAGAGTTGGAGCACTGGGCGCAGTTGCCACATCTGAAGAAGCCCTGGGGGGGTTTGGAGGGGACCCAGGTGGAGGGAGAAGGAGGGATCATGTCCAAGTGGACTAGACGGTCTCTTAGGCTGCGGGAACGTCTAAAAGCAAAGAGAGGAGGATTAATACAAAATTCAGCAAGACGTGGATCACTTTTTAAAATATGCCAGTGTTTCAAAATGGTGTGCTTAATTCTGCCTGCTGCTGGAGTGTACTGAGTAGAAAAACAAAGACGAGCAGGTGATTGTTTGGATATTTTACTGAGTAAAGATGTTCTATCAGTGTTAAGTGCTCTTTGGTATGCTTTATCTAAGTCAGCACTGATGTAACCTCTTTCCAGAAAGCGAGTAGTTAGCTCTGTGGCTTTTGAGTTGAAATTAGGAAGTGAGCTGCAGTTTCTTCTGAGGCGCAAAAATTGACCTACCGGGATATTGCGGATAAGGTGATGGGAATGGTTGCTGTCTGCTCTAAGCAGAGTATTCCTGCTGAGGGGTTTTCGATATATAGTGGTTTCCAGCATACCATCGTCTCCCTTGTAAATGGAGAGGTCTAAGAAGTTGATCTGGTTGATGTCAAACTCCAGAGTAAAAGAAAGGTAATTGGTGGTTGAATTAACATATTGAAGGAAAGCATTAAGCGCTTCAACAGTACCTTTCCAGATTAGTAAAACATCATCAATATATCTACGCCATAAAGAGATCTTTGAGTGAAAGATGTTATTAAGTGGGTTGAAGATAAATGTTTCTTCCCAACGACCCATGACCAAACAGGCATAGGAGGGAGCAAAGGCGCTACCCATGGCTGTACCTTGGGTTTGGAGGTAATAGTTACCTGTATATTTAAAAAAGTTATTAGATCAAATTATTTCAGCTATATCCACTAAAAAGGCAGAAGGAGGTAAGACACCAGCTGGACGTTTGTCTAAATAATAGGTCAGAGCCTCAAGACCCACTTTGTGGGGGATACATGTATACAAGCTTTGTACGTCAAGTGAGGCTAAAATATCACCATGTTCACATTTTACATTTTTAATGATATTCAGGACATCAGCAGTATCACCAAGGTAAGATGGCAGCTCATGGACATATTTTCTCAAAAAGTAGTCAACATATTTTGACAGTGGCTCAGTAAGGCTGCCAATGGAAGATACAATGGGATGAAGAGGAGGGTCAACACTACATTTGTGGACTTTGGGTACCACCATAAAACTTTTTATGGTGGTACCCAAAGTCCACAAATGGTGCCAAAGCAAGAGTGCAACAAAACAAAAAGTAACACAATTATAACCGAAGTAGCACAAAACTATAATAGTAACGATAATAACAATAATATAAACTATAATGTTAGCCTGTTATAATACAGAGATATGTAAACATTTCGGTCTTGCAAACAAATATGTACATAGGCTAGGTGACAAAGTTTAAAAGTTTAAAAATAGGATAAAAGGAGTTGAAGATATCTGTACAGTAGGCTATGTGTCTATGTACAAGATGTGCAGAGGGCGGACCCTAAGCTTAAGAGTGGTTGTGTCCCATTTATCCTTTTCCTGTCACAACAGCTCACAAACCTTGCTGCTGTGTTAGCACACTGTTGTAATTCGCCCAGCAGATATGGAAGTTTTTTGGTATCACTCGTGTTCTCAAAGTCCTTATGAGTGTTTGTTATCTGAGGGAAGTACGTGTCTCTGATGTCCTGGTACAGATTGCACGAGGTTAGAAAGTGCAACTCAGTTTCCACTTCCTGTTGGGTGCAGTGGGTGCACAGTCTTTCTTCCCTTGGGAGCCAGGTCTGCCTGTGGCGGCCTCTCTCAATGGCCAGGTTGTGCTCACTGAGTCTGTACATAGTCAGGGGTTTCCTAAGTTTGGGGTCAGTCACAGTGCTAAGGTATTCTGCTACTCTGTAGTCTTTGTCTAGGGCCAGGTAGCATTGCAGTTTGCTCTGCTTTTTGGTTGACTCTTTCCAGTGTGTCAGATATTTTTCTTTTTGATTTCTTATAATTTGGTTTAATCTATAGGGGTGTCGTCTGTCTGGTGACTCTGCTTGTGAGCGGAGCCCCAGGACCAGCTGGCTGAGAGGGCATCTTCCTAGGCTCTCTCTGTGGGTGAGGGCTTTGTTATGGAGCGTATCAGGGGCACTTTTTTTAAGGTGGTCGTAAAATTTAGACGCTCTCTTCTGAATCTTGATGATTAGTGGGTATCGTCCTAATTCTGCTCTGCATGCATTGTTTGGTGTTTTTCGTTGGACGCAGAGAATGGATTTGCAGAATTCTGCATGCAGAGTCTCAATTTTGTGTTTGTCCCAATTTGTGAATTCTTGGTTGGCAAGTGGACCCCAGACCTCACAACCATAGAGGGAGATGGGTTCTATGACAGAGTCCAGTATTTTAAGCCAGGTTTTAATCGGTATGTCCAATTTGATGTTCCTTTTGATAGCATAGAAAGCCCTTCTTGCCTTGTCTCTCAGATCGTTCACGGCTTTGTTGAAGTTACCTGTGGTGCTGATGTTTACACCGAGGTAGGTGTAGTGTTTTGTGTGTTCTAGGGGTGTTTTATCTAATAAGAATTTGTATTTATGATGCTGGGGGCTGGGCCCTTTTTGGAATATCATGATTTTTGTCTTGGATAGGTTAACTGTCAAGGCCCAGGTCTGCGAGAATTTGTGCAGAAGGTCGATTTGTTGTTGTAGCCCTTCTTTGGTTGGAGACAGCAGCACCAGGTCATCCGCAAACAGTAGACATTTAACTTCTGTGTCTGCTAGGGTGATGCCAGGTGCTGTGGACTGTTCTAATGTCTTTGCCAATTCGTTGATATAAATGTTGAAGAGGGTTGGACTCAGGCTGCATCCTTGTCTAACCCCCCGGTTTTGGGGAAAGAATCTGTGTGTTTTTCCCAATCTTGACAGCGCATTGGTTGTTGGTGTACATTGAGTTTATAATGTCAAAGGTTTTTCCTCCAATGCCACTTTCCAACAGTTTGTACAGTAGACCCTCGTGCCAAATTGAGTCAAAGGCTTTTTTGAAGTCAACAAAACAGGAGAATAGTTTGCTTTTGTTTTTGTTGATTTGGATGTCAATTAGAGTGCTGAGGGTGAAGATATGGTCTGTTGTAGGGTAATTTGGTAAGAATCCAATTTGGGATTTGCTCAGGACTTTATTTTCAGTGAGGAAGTGAAGGAGTCTGTGGTTAATTATCATACAGAAGATTTTCCCGAGGTTGCTGTTTACACAGATTCCACGGTAGTTGTTTGGGTTGAGTTTGTCCCCACTTTTATGGAGCGGTGTTATCAGTCCTTGGTTCCAGATATTGGGGAAGATCCCGGAGCCGAGGACAATGTTAAAGAGTTTTAGTATGGCCAATTGGAATTTGGGGTCAGTGAATTTTAGCATTTCGTTTAGAATGCCATCAACACCACAGGCCTTCTTTGTTTCAAGTAATTGTATTTTGTCATGTAGTTCTTTTAATGTGATTGGGGAATCTAGTGGGTTCTGAAAGTCTTTTATTGTTGATTCTAGACTTTGCAGCTTGTCTTGTATGTGTTTTCGCTGTTCATTCTCCTCTATTGGGCCAAAAAGGTTTGAGAAGTGGTTTACCCATGTATCTCCATTTTGGATGGGTAGGTCCTTGTGTTTTTGTTTGTTTAGGGTGTTCCAGTTGTCCCAAAATTTGTTTGTTTTTATGGATTCCTCAATAACATGTAGTTGTTGTCTAACATGTTGTTCTCTTTTTGTTAAACCCATTTATTGTCTTGAGCTCTCTGGATAATTTGTTTCAACTCTTGCGTGTAATTCTTTGTGGGGTTCAAAAGTATTCTCTTGTATTGTTTAATATCGGTTAACACATAGCTTTAACCCTTTCACTGTACACATTTGTGTTCATTACTGAAATGCCACCCCCTTTATCACAAGGCTTTATGGTGATGTTCTTGTTTCTAGACAACTGGTCAACAGCTCTTCTCTCAGCTTGGGTAAAGTTTTTTCTTTTACCATTAATGAACTGTTCCCTTTCCACATACTGACTCTCCACCTCATCCTCTACCATTCTACAAAAGGTGTTAATAGAATGATTGTTGACTACAGGGTTGAAGGTACTCTTAGGTTTAAACACCTTGACATCACCAGGTAAGACACTAGATTCAGAGTTAGCAAAGAAACCTTTAAAGTCCCTGGAAACCAAAATCCACAAAAACGTTCTAACTATGTTATTTAGGGTCTTATGTTAGTAATTTTGTGCCTCCGAAATTATTATACATTACTTTCAACCCAAAGCCTTAAAATCGCCACTTTTCTACAAGATTCTAAAAAGTACTTCCTCATTGAAGACAGCAGTGCGCGAGGTGCTAAAACGCAGGAGCTTATGACGTCATAAGCTCTATATAACCTTTGTACACGCGCGCAATCCGCACCCACCTATGGCAAGTCCGTTCTTTGCCCCCAGTGACAGCGCTCCCTCGCTGTCCGTCTCCTCTATGTGCCGTCTGCTTGTGAGATTAGCAAGGTGTCGGGTTTCAGGCCATTCTCTCTCTCTCTCTCTCTCTCTCTCTCTCTCTCTCTCTCTCTCTCTCTCTCTCTCTAGAGAGAGAGAGAGAGAGAGAGAGAGACAGAGCCGCGGAGCAACGCGCGAACACACACACACACACACACACACACACACACACGCGGTGTGTGCACAGTGCACACACCGACACTCATCTCTCTTTCTTTCTTTCTCCGTTTCCCTCCCCCCCCTCTCTCTCGCGCTCTCCGAGAGACAGAAATTTCCCTGCTGTAGACTGGACACGCCCACACAGTCCGCGGGAGAAAGTACACTCTAAAAAATAATGAAATCTCATGAGTTTTGCCATGGCTGTCAAACCTAAATTTATATACTTTGCGACGTTCATCATCGTTCAAATTCGGCTGGTGGCTTATTAACATAGGATCCTGTGATGTGATGAACTCAAAATGCTAAATAATAAAGAAATATTTCTGGTTTCCAGGGACTTTAAGTTTGATGTTTCTAAAAAATCGGAACATTTCTTTTTTCACGGTGAAGGAATCGGTCAGAGGTGTTGGGACGAATGACAGTCCCTTGGAAAGTACCTGTTTTTCTGTGTCTGTGAGTACATGGGAAGATAGGTTGAAGATGAGGTTGTCAGGTGGTGGTGTCACCACCGTGCGTGCCAAACCCTCCCTCTTCCTCCCCCTCCCCCTCTTGCCCCGTCGGGTGCCCTGGCCCTGAGACCTGGCCCTGAGACAGTTCGCTGTCGGAGGTGTTCGACCAGTCGCTGGGTGGTTGGTGTCTCATGGGGCGGAGGCACGGTCAGCGCATGAGCCACGGATAGACCCTTTCGTTCTTATAATCCGTGCTGTCTCTCCTGAACTTGGAGAGCTTCATCTCCAGCAGGTCTTGCTTGTATTTGTCGAGCTGGGTCTGGAGGTCTTGTACGAGGTTGTCGTAGTCAGCTGTGTTGAAGGCATTCTTGGATTTATCAAGCTGTTTTTCAATTGAGCTTTTCACAGTGAGAAATAATATTCAACCACATCATGACACAGAAATAGCCTATGTACTGTAGAAGTACAGGCCATAGCAACTTAAGCAAAATGCATTTTATTACTGTAGTCTTTAGGCCTGTCCATCAGTGGCGTATTTATAGCGCTGCAGTCTCTAACTCTCCTAAGACTTGATGTGATGACATTGAACATGTCACGGTACGTACGACTGGATTCCGTGAAGGCTCAGTCCGCAAGTCCAGAGGCTGGACATGTGGATTTGGCATTCCTTCTCCTGCCGGTCCTGATCTGTCTCTCCTCCCTTCTTCCCTTCTTCCTCATTCCTCTTTTCAGCCCGGCTCCTTAGGGACAGCAGCAGTGTGTTAGAGGGAGCGTTCCCCTATCACAGCATCACTTGTGATCGACCGGGCAAAGAACCAACCAAATCTGACACAGCACACACACGTCTGTGCAGTCTCTGCAGAACCAACCCAATCTGACACAGCACATGATGGTCTGTGCAGTCTCTGAAGAACCAACCCAATGTGACACAGCACATGATGGTCTGTGCAGTCTCTGAAGAACCAACCCAATGTGACACAGCACATGATGGTTTGTGCAGTCTCTGAAGAACCAACCCAATGTGACACAGCACATGATGGTCTGTGCAGTCTCTGAAGAACCAACCCAATCTGACACAGCACATGATGGTCTGTGCAGTCTCTGCAGAACCAACCCAATGTGACACAGCACATGATGGTCTGTGCAGTCTCTGAAGAACCAACCCAATGTGACACAGCACATAATGGTCTGTGCAGTCTCTGAAGAACCAACCCAATGTGACACAGCACACACACGTCTGTGCAGTCTCTGAAGAACCAACCCAATGTGACACAGCACATGATGGTCTGTTCAGTCTCTGAAGAACCAACCCAATGTGACACAGCACACACACGTCTGTGCAGTCTCTGAAAAACCAACCCAATGTGTCACAGCACACACACGTCTGTGCCAGAGCCGTGTAGATAGAAGAGTCCCGGCATCTCCATTCACTCCAATGGACCAGTTTTTTACTCTCAAGAGTTCATCATGATCATCATCAACCTTTATTTAACCAGGCAAGTCTGTAAGAACAAATTATTATCCAGTGTGACAGCCTGGTAGGAGGCAAAAGACCTCCTATACTGTGTTTTTATACTGTTTTAATGTTTCGCCATAATGGAGGCGTGTGTTCTGGTTGTCTGGGTCTCTATGTTTTTGGTTTGATAAGTCCCTTAATTTCTTCCTGAGGTTTTTGCATTCGTTATCAAACCATTTGTCATTGTTGTTAATGTTGTTTTTGTGTTTTGTGTTTTTGACTTTTAGGTTTGACAAAGAGGCAGAAAGGTCAAATATATTATTGAGGCTTTTTACTGCCATGTTTACCCCTACATTGTTGCATTTGAATGGTTTTTCCATGAACTGGTCTAGAAGTGATTGGACTTGTTGTTGCCTAATAGTTTTTTGGTATGTATCTGCACTGTCTTCCTTCCATTTGTAGTGTTTCTTAATGGTTTGTAGTTTGATTTGCTGTGGTACTACCTGGTTGGGTGTTGATCTGTTCAGATAGATTGTGGTTTTGCTGTGGTCTGAAAGGGGTGTGAGAGGCCTGACCGTGAACGCTCTGAGAGACACCAGGCTAAGGTCAGTGATGAAATAGTCCACTGTACTATTACCCAGAGATGAGCTGTATGTGTACATACCATAGGAGTCACCTCTGAACCTGCCGTTGACTATGTACAGGCCCAGCGAACGACAGAGTTGTAGGAGTTGTGTCCCGTGTTTGTTTGTGGCTTTGTCGTAGTTGTGTCTGGGGGGGCATCTTGGGGAGGCAATGTCTCTAGCTCCTGGTAGATAGATAGATAGATAGATATTTTTATTTCTGTGTCATGCACCATATTCAAGGTGCCCAGCCCGTCTGGGCTTACAAGACACAAATCATTCAAGTTCAACAATACAAACAAATCAACAAACAAGCTACAAAATGCTCAAACATAAACAAGACAGAGTTATATATTCAGATGAACAGCTTCTCCATTCTGAGTTTCCAAGCCCTCCCAATAAACCTGGCCAAACTGAAGACTTCATCTCTGAACAACCATTCCAACTTCGCATCATCTCCTGACCAAAATAGTTCCGGTTTCTTATTTTGCATTAACTGAAATAGAGATAATCTTGGTTCCTCATATAGCGTACAATGAAACAAAAAATGAAATTCATCTTCCGCAACACCTAATTCACATACAGTACAAAGTCTCTCCTCCTCAGCAATAGAATTGAACCTGCCAACCTCAATAGCCAAAGGGAGGGTACCCGTTCTCAACTGGGCACATAAAGATCTTCTGGATCTATCCAGGGGTAAAGTAACATAGGGTTCTGGAGTGAACATATTTTTAATTTGAACATATGTTCTAAGTTTTGGTTTGAGCCAGATGTCATTGGCCCATTTTTCTTTATAATCAAGAAATAGCCTATGTTTAATATAGCGAACACTACAGCGTAAACTGTTTCTGAAAATAAATTGCTGATCAGCTTCCCTGAACACATCATTAATATCATTACACCATGGATACTTATGTGCTTTATCCCAGTTAAACACTTGTTTTGCAACTCTACTCTCTGGCATATTAGATAGACGGTTCCACAATCTCAACATTTCACCTTTTTGTTTGATCAAACAAGGCTCCCAACCCATATCCCCTTGAAAAGCCAACACAGGTGTAAATTTATGTACCCCCAGAAAACATCGGATTGCACGATTTTGGATGGCATTCACCTTAGAAAATTCCTTTCTTCCCCAAACTCCAGCTGCATAAAACAAAACTGGTGACACACATGCATCATAAAGCTTAGAAAATGTAGCATAACCAAGATTTTTACAAGTTTTCACTTTACTTATTACTGAACCCAGGGCTCTACCAGCAGTGTCGGCCAACACACTGACGCCCTCTTCAAACGTAGAAAATTCATCAAAAGTAAAACCCAGATATTTATATGAACTGGTATATGCCAATGACATAGCTCCAACATGAAAATCAAAAATGCTTCTCCTTGTACCTGATTTCCGGAAATGTACAATTTGAGTTTTTTATGGTATGTGTTTATGTCCCTGGGTGCTGAGAGTGTCCGATTCTTGCATGCCCTGTTCTGGCATTGAGATCTCCACAAACTACGATGTGGCCGCAGCTCTGAAAGTGGTTTATTTGCTCCTCTAGTGTGGAGTACATGTTGTCATTAAAGTAGGGTGATTCAATCGGTGGGATGTAGGTAGCACACAGCAGGACATGTTTCTCGGTTGAGGTGAGCTCTTTATCTATTTCTAACCATATGTAGAAGGTTCCTATTTTGATTTGTTTAATGAAGTGGACTAGTTCTGATTTGTACCATATTAGCATACCTCCTGAGTCTCTTCCCTGTTTGACTCCTGTCAGTTTGGTGGATGGCACAACTGTAGTTCACAACTGTAGTTGACAGGAGAGCCAGTTGGTCCATCTCCTCTGTACCATGTCTCCTGTAGGATAATGATATCTGTGTCTTCTGTTTCTTTGATGAAGTCTGGGTTTCTGCTCTTGAGACCAAAAGCGCTCGACCTCAGACCTTGGATATTCCAGGATGAGATAGTGAGAGATTTGTATCCCATTGTTAAAGGTGTTGTTTTTCTAGTGGTTTTTCTGCTCAACACGGTTGTAGTAACTCCATTTTATTTTGAAATTCAGTTGACTTTGCCATTTCCCACGGATATTGTCGTGTTTTTCTTTCATGGCTTGACAGAAAAGCCTGCCTGCACACGCCTAGTCGGCTTGAAAATAGAACTCTCGCCTGAACGATAAAATCGGCAAGGCACAGGCAAGGCGTGGGTACACGCAGGGTTCACGCTCAGGCGCCCGGTTTACACAGCCTCGTTGACTAAAACGGACGCCTATTTAAAAGCGTGGGTAAAGGCAAGGCATAGGCAAGGCTTGGGCGGTGTGAACCCAGCCTGACGCTGAAGCCGTGAAGCCGTGAGGCATGAAGTCAAATGGGAGTTGTGGGCGGGTTCAAGGCGCAAGAGTCGGCACTGAGAGGAAAAGAGAAGGCGTCTTGTGTGAACAGTAAGGCGTACGTTCAGCTTGTGCTGCTTCAAGCTTCAGTTCTGCTTACGTTCGGCGTCCTGTGTGAACGAGGGCTACACCACTGATTGTGTCTGAATTCGGCATTAAGGTGTCAGAGGAGTGTCGTTTACTCAGTGCACAGCACTGCCCCCTGGCTATACCATTACATATTGTAACACAAAACTCATATCTCAATCAACTATTTACCACACTGCTCCTTGCTACTTCTGACAAAAGTGCAAAAGTGCAGCCTTTTAACATTTTCCAAAATGCAACATTATGTAAAGGAGTTAAATTCCCTTTTGAACAGTTTTGTCGTGTGCTGTTGTCTCAGAGGAGAGAGGAGAGTGTCCTCTCCAGGACACCTGGAAAGTGCGCTCAGAAAGATAAGAAGAGAACCAGGAAAGTGCAGTGCCGGTAATAGCCAAGTCGGAGAGAGTGGAAAGCAGATGGTTGATGGTGTCGAAAGCAGCGGATAGGTCAAGGAGTATAAGAACAGAGGAAAGGGATGAAGCTTTGGCAGAGTGGAGGGCGATGGTGACCAAGAGGAGAGCAGTTTCAGTGGAGTGAGCAGGTTTGAAGCCGGATTGTAGGGGATCGGAAAGGTTGTTGTTGGAGAGATGGATAGATAGTTGATCGGAGGCTGCGCGTTACGCAACAAGACGCACACCTACACACACACACACACACACACACACACACACACACACACACACACACAACAAGACGCACACCTACACACACACACACACACACACACACACACACACACACACACACACACACACACACACACACACACACATACACACACACACACACACACACACACACACACAAACACACACACACACACACACACACACACACACACACACACACACACACACACACACACACACACAATGTTCAGCCAATTTCCCCCATACAACATTTCAAAGAAAACTAGTTGATTGTGGTTTAAGCTCAGTCTGAAGCGGCTGTTGATGGATTTCTATGAGTTTGCTGTCAGTGTATGACATGTCTGACAGTGACAGGATAAGCCCCTCCCCCCCCTCTCTCTCTCTCTCTCTCTCTCTCTCTCTCTCACGCGCTCTCTCTCAGTTCATCATTTCCTTCTTCGGTGTGGCGCAGATTCTTTTCTCCAGCTAAAGGTATTGTAACAGCACTTTACTGACAAATTAACTCTATGGACTCTTTAATTAGACCGTTATTAGCTTATTTAGACTAAGAAGAGGAACTCAGCTGTTAAGGTTTTGTCTGTGTGAAAACCCCAGATTCAAAACAACTCAACGCTCTTTTACATTTTAATTTTAATAGTGTTAATGTTCAAATCGTCTAAAAGTAGAAGTAGTTAGTAACAGTGTTGGGGTTAACTCATTACAAAAGTAACATTAATATGTTACTTTATTACAAAAGTAATATATGTAATATATTACTTTTAGCAGTAATATAACTTATTACCAATAGGATTTCAGTAATATTATACCAGTTACTTTGTCAAGTAACAAGTTACAAATTCAACAATCATCAATATTGTGGAAATGATATTTTAATGTTTTATATTTACTTACCGTACTTAACTAGGTTTCACAGACTTCCTGTTTTCAACTAGTTTAGGCCTAAGAAATGAGGAAGCCAGTAAGTTATTATAACCAACACAATGAAGCACTATGTTCAAATACAATAAATTACAAAATAAAGTGCAAAGTAAAACTATGTAATCACAGCACAGTAACAGTTGCTATAGTCAAATGGAAGAGTTAACTCACAAGTTGCTCTTCAGTCAGTCAGAAACGTTTTTGATATTGCAAACTGTGACGTCACACAGATTTGAGATGTAGAGGCTCTCATTCTCACTCTGTCATTTAATTTTAAAGCCATATAAATGACTCCTCCCTGCATTACATCTGTGTGAGTGCTGCTCTGCTGTTTACTTCAATGATGGTTAATGTCTCCATCTAGTGGACAGACGGTAGTACTCCACTCCATCACCTGAGCTGTGGTTACTCTGCTTCAGACCTGTTTTCAGGTTAGATCGCTTGATGTCAGACTAGACTAGACTTGTTTACCCTGAAGTTATGAGGCCACACCCTCATATCAAATGAACACAGAACTGACAGAGGAGAATAAGCTGCGTCTGTCTTCTCTCTCTCTCTCTATCTCTCTCTCTCTCTCTCTCTCTCTCTCCCTCTCTCTCTCTCTCTCTCTCCCTCTCTCTCTCTCTCTCTCTCTCGATGAAGGCAGAACGTCTCTGACTTGATCTGGATGGTGTGAATTTACCAGGAATACATCTTCCAAGGTAATGGTGACTACATTTGTCTTTGTTTGATTGTTTGCAGAGTCGGGGTCCGTTACTCAAAAAAGTAATATATTACACATTACACATTACTTTCAAAAAAAGTAATGCCTTACTTTACTTGATTACTCCCTGGAGAAAGTAATTCGTTACACTACTCGTTACATTACTTTTGCGTTACTCCGTAAGCCTGAGATGCATTGTCACATAATTTGCCAGTTAACAATACAACATTAATCCTTACATATTATGCCCATATATTAGCACAAATCTCTATCGTAATAAGGTAGGTTGCAAAACTTTTCCTGTCTGATGGTGGCTATCCGTTCCCTGCCATCTGTATTTTGCTCAATATGTTTCTGAAAAATGGCGATTTCATTCTACTGTTGAAACTGGCAACATTTCCTCTACCATGTAGGAGGAGGCAACACGCCTGTCCATCTCTGATTTTGATGTTACCTGGTGAAAAGCAAGCTGTTGCTGCTTGCTTGGGGTCGAGGCAGGCGACTCAGCTTGGGTCTGCAAGACTGCAACCAGCTTTGTGTTAGCATGTTTCCACTGCAGATGCTTTGAGAGGTTTATGTCGTAGGCTACCGTAGCTAGCTGCTTCTGTCCAGGGCGTTTGCAGTTTCACATTCTTGTCCAAAAACTTGTTGTAGAAGACGGCGCTTTTTGGCAGATTGCTGGCAGACTATTACGGAACATACGCACTGCGCCCACTTCACTAGAAGACGTTGTATTTACAAGGGGTATTTACTATTTACAGACCCCATCGCTGCATGTGGGTTTCTCTTATGGTTTACGTTTACATTTAATTTAATTTAATTTTGTCCAATATTCAAATATTCCAGAATTGCATGTTGTGTTAAAATACATATTATTTATATCTAACACTCTTTAGCCTGATTTAATTGTAAAACAGAGTGTAAAAAGTTATGCAAAGCCTTCTGGGAAATTTGACCCGTGGAAGAGGAAAGTGGGCGCAGTTCCCAGCATGCCCCAGGGGTACTGTGTTTTTGTGTCAATTGTTTGTTTGTCAATGTGTTTTGGAGGTTAAAATGATTTATTGTTCTATATGCATGATGTTAGTTATCTGATAACTGATGTGTCGACTAATAGTGCTGTTCTGCATGCTAATACAAAGTTGAAATGTTGGCACCATGGGTGATTCTGCTGTGCAGTTAAGTGACTCGTCTGATGGGACACAGGATCTGCTATTAAAACGGAGATCTTTTCTCTCTATACTTATCTTGCTAGTACGAGGTAAGCGTTTGATTAGTAACTGTAATGTGATTACTGCACTTAGGTACAGTAGTGCCTTGCGAACGGCGATGGACTGTATAGAAGTGCAATTGATCTTGCACGGCATTGGCTAAAATGTCTATGTTGATAAAAAAAAACACCTGTGATGTCACTGACCCTAACACTGTTTTGCATATGCCTTCCCCCAGGTGTGACAGACCAGGAACATCCTGACATCATCAAAACAAACTAGCCTGTGACCTTTACCCTGATTTAAAGGGTAAAGGTCCATTTATCGCTAAATGTATACATACATATGATGATTATTATTATTCCAGACAGACACACAAATGGGAAAACACAGAAAAACAAACATGTATTGTCAACATTCAATCTTACAACCAGCCGCATAAGATGCTTATATGGTTGTAAGCAATATTGTGCCTGGAATCCATGCGGTCCACGAGGGAACCAGCCTGTCATCCATCTCTCAATCATGTTTGGTCCTTGAATTTGAGCAAATTGGCCCTGCAAAGTTCTTGAAATTAGACATGGCTCAGTGAAAGTGATTTCATTTCTTTATTTTGCAACGGGCTGAGGTTGAGTTTGTTTTGATTTGATGTGCAACAGCAGAGTTGATTAGTGTTCACACAGTCAATTCTGAAGCACCTTGAATTTCTAAATGCACTCCCTGTAAATATTGTACAGTACTATATTGTACTCACTTAACTAGTGGAAACACTAATTTGAACAGTTAGTCATCATAGATGGAAAGAGCTCAGTGCTGTTTTATGCTGTCTTTCGCCTATCCTCATTCATTGGTTTGTTTGTGTGTGAAGGGCTAGGTAATGTGGCCTAAATGTTTCCCTATTGAACCGTTTAAAAATCGATGCAATTTGAAATGCAAAAATGAATTTGAGTCGCCGGCAAGCCGTCAGAAGTGGCCACTGCACGGAATTGAACCGCGTCCCGGAACCAGGAGTCCAACACCAGTGACGGTTTTTCAGGCTACAGGCGACCCATTAAATCTAGTGTTTGTACGGTATATTGTTTAAAGTGACCTACATTTGATTGACATATAGATTGGAATATAATCTGACTTTGGATCCATTTAAATGGCAGATAAAGCTCTTTGAAAAGAGGTTTGGTTGAGTATTAAAGATAATTGCAGTCTAATCCAGATAGAGGATAATCTTAATAGTCCAATATAACTTTTTAGCTTGTTCTCTCTCTCTCTCTCACACACACACACACAAACAGAATTACAGGAGAACCCCTCACAAGCTGTTGGTTGTGTGTAACCCAGGTCATGAAAGGTTACCATGTAAAGAACAGGACGCTTACTGGAGGGTGGAGGGGCCCGGGCTTTCCGGGGGGAAGGGGGGGGGCGGCCGCCCTCTTCTCCTGGTCCCGGCCGTGCACGTAGCACTGGAGCATGTGCATGGCTGACCCTGGCGCACACACACGCTCTCTCCTCACCCAGCTCACATAGTTATGAGCACAAAACATCAGAGCAGTGATTCACACAGCATCACACACACAATCACTGCAATTAATTAATCCATTACAACACTTACCCTGGGAGCCCAGGGCTGGTGGACTCATAGAGCCCGGCGTAGGTCTCCTGGCTGTGTGGACCAAAACCCACCAGCCCTCACTGACACGGTAATCCATTCTGCAAAATGACAGCACAGATTTTGAGCTATGTTACATTACATTTACATTAACATTATGACATTTAGCAGACGCTTCTGTCCAAAGCGACTTACAATATCACATTTTGTCAACAGTAGAACTATGCAACACAATCAATGACAGCTAAGACATTTTGATTGACTAAGGTAGCATCCTGTAGAAAGTAGTTTGAGAAGGACTATTAGTTAGTCTTCACGGCATGACTGATCAAATAAAACTAAATATACTACCAAAGAGATTAGAGCAAAGATAAGCATATTCATTCAATTCAAAGCTTACAGTGTTATCAATTTTACTTTCTGCAATGCAATGCTGTACACAGGCCAGCTAGATGCATTTATGCCAATTTTCCTAGGTTTGACAGTAAGCCATGTTATCTGCATGTCAAAATGACATGTCAGTTTCAAAGCTGCACACGCAGCAACAAGTGTTATCAATTTTACATTCTGCAATGCAATGCTGTACACAGGCCAGCTAGATGCATTTATGCCAATTTTCCTAGGTTTGAGAGTAAGCTATGCATGTCAACATGACACATGTCACTTTCAAAGCTACACACGCAGCAACGACCATTAGGCAGACTTACAGACAGCACAGCTAGAAATATGTAATTCAACAGTTTGATGACTTGACAGATGTTTACAGTAACGTTATCTACAAGTCAACACGATACAGTCGGTTAACGTTAAATTCTCCACACAGCCCAGCGGCGGCCTTAACGCAGCAGCGGCATAGTTGGGTTATTTTAAGCATATGAAATGGATTGCACGGCAACACCAATCAATTCGGCATACATTTAATACACATACAATAACTATTACAACATAAAACCCGGGCTGTCCTCGCCCTTTTGAGGCTCGGCGAAAACGGCATGTATTTGAATAGAGTTTGGCGAACAGAGTTTCGCCCTGCAAATAACGTTACGTTACGTTTTTCCTCTCAACAAGACTCGCTTTTATCGCATAATTAGATATAAAATCCAGCTCTTACCTCTTAGCGCGGAGAAATTCTCTGAATAAGGCGAAATAAGACAATCCAACACAATCCAACAGGCGTGTGTGACTGTGACTTTCGACGGCAGAAAAATGGCGGCTCTGAAAAACAGTTTCTTTGTTGAGGGTGGGTGGGGCGACTGGGGGGGAGCAGGCCAGAACCAATGAGAGGAGAGTCTACGTTATGCGATACTCGTTACCGACAAAAGTAATGTGATTACAGTAACGCGTTACGCGTTACCCCCAACTCTGATTGTTTGTTGTCTGGCAACGTGTGAAAGAAACTTCTGTCTTTATATACCTGGTCTGTTGGCAACAGGTCTCTCTTGAAAAAGGATGTTTTCTGTATCTCAATAAGACAGGACTTCCTCGTTAAATAGAGGGAAACACAGTGTGAGCAATTAAAAATATATATATTGGGGGCAACTTTTGCCCTCACGGTTTAAAACGTGGGGGCATTAACAACATTTTGGGGGCACTTTAAAAAATAGTAAATAATTAGTGCATAAAGTTGCTAAAGTGTAGTGTGAACAACAGCGCTGTTTGTGTGAGTGTGTTCTTCCTTGTTGTCTTCTGGCAACCAGCTTGCAGGTGCTGAGTGTGTTAGAAATGGAAATTAAATGTATTGAATGAAAATATCAAAATATTTGGGGCAATTTTTGCCCCTGGATCATGGTTTTTAGGGGCATTGATCTGATATTTCTTGGGGGTATTTTTGCCCTTGCCCCTGGCTATGTGTTTGCCAGTGTACGAAACACTGGCAAACACATTATTAGATAAATACATAGCTGACATTATGTTATCACTGTAATGCTGACTTCTGCAAGACGAGCTGCTAGTCTTTGTAATCATGAACCTGCTATTTGCAGATGGCGTTCATAGTGTCATAATATCCAACATTTGTTCTCTTAGTGGCCAGAACATTGTTTTATTTGTGACTTTTAGTGGAAGCCTGATAAACTCTAGTTATGTTGTAATCTCAGTTCTCTGCATTGGTGAAATATGTAGGACGTGTCAGAACTAGTCTGTAAGCTCAGATACATGTTGTGTTTCTGTTGATACACTGTGAACAAAACACTACAACACAGCAGAACTACATCACCTCATCTGTCATCAGAGGGTACCTGCTCTGACCTGGTTTCTGGAATAGCATCGGTATCGATATCGCCGTTCAAAGTACAAAAAAACCCACAGCACCAGAAAGCTCTATGTACATGTTGTGACATCGGGTACTCACCACGTGATGAAATAATAATCCATAGTTGCGTGAAACGCCATTTTCGTAGCAAATCTGCACCGAGTTACTTCCTTGTTTTCCTGAAGACAACGCTTCTGCTGTATGTGTGCATGCTGCTGCTGTATATTTCATACTAATTATAAGTATGACTATATGTGAAATATAGTTATTGTGCTCATTTGACTGGGAAAGGCCAGAAGTGATTGGAATGTTTCCCATTCTGGGGGATCTGTTCTCAGTAATCTGAGCAGAGTCTAGAGGGTCAGGAAGGTCAAGTAGGATGTCAGGCAGGATAGGAGTCCAGTGTGTGGTGGTGGATGGTTCCCAGATGGTATTTGTTATTTGTAAGTAAGATGATGTGATTGATGAGGATGAAGCTGTCATTATCGGCGCCAGGACTGAAAGTCAGACGTATGGGCACATATGGACTACTAGTTAAGGAAAGGTTTTAAGGTGACCCCAAGGTTTCAAGGGGCTCCTTTGGAGTGGAATGCAAGGAGATGGTCATGTTACAGGGTGAATATTCAAACACTATTCTAATGAGGGTATAAAGCCTTTGTCTCTTGGTTCTGAGAGCCAGAACGACATTTGGCTGCTCCGTTCTCCAGGGACTGCAGGCCCTGTAATACCATTTGCTGTACTTGAATAAATGCTTCTGTTCAAAAGCGTGGTATGGCCGACCTCATCATTCCGTTCCAAGACTCAGCTGAATTAACTACATTATGGCGATCACGAACTCGGACTGGAAATGCGCGATGCACTAGCGTGAGGCTCTCCCGGCTTGCTGCGCCCGCTTCAAGGGCCCAGAGGTGAGTTACCTCATTTGAACCGGGCGCTGTGTGTCTGTGGGTTTCTCCCGCTGTGCTGGTCCGCACCTGAAAAGTGCCTTTTTGCGGGGCGAGCTGAGTTTCGGGATGTTTTGGTGGGCTCTGGTTTAAATTTGAGACAGATGGGGGTGTTCAATTTTTAGGAAATGGCTGGCACAGAACTGACTGATTATTAATAGCCACTGAGTCTCTCAGATGGAGAGTCCAGTCTGTGGTTGTAAAGACGGATTATTGACATGACAGCAACATTCTGAACGTCTACTGCGGGTAACGTCAGTTTGGGGGTGATGACATTAGTTTGACACTGTCGAATTGTGCCATGAGTGGGGATGTTACATTTTTTTAAAGGGGGGAGTTCCCCAGGGGTAACTAAAGGGGTTTAAAGGCTTAATTGGCCCAGATGAAAAAGAGAGGGAATGACATGATTGTCATGTAGCCTAGGACTAAAAAGTAGCTTAAAGGTTTAATTGGCCCAGATGAGAGAGAGAATTGTTGAGTTGTTTAAAGCACATGATGAAAGTAGCTTTTAGTATATACTTTATGACAAAAAAATGCGAGTTAATAGCCTACTGTAAGTCAGCTTGTCTATTGGAATACTGATTGTGAAATTTGGCTGTGATTGGAATAGACTGTAGCATGCCTGGTCTAAAAGGGAATGAGAAATTGGAGAATTATTTAATTGTTTAAAACACACAAAGTAAGTGTAATTGGTGTATGTTTTCATCGACAATGCGAGGGCTTTTTTGAGCATGTTTCTCGGGTCCAGTAAGACAGATTGAATGGACATGCGCTAATCAATTACTGCTTTGATGTGTGAGAAGTTTGTTTAAAAAGAATAGATAGAATTGATTAGTGGTTTAATACACAGAGTAGTGTGATGATTGGCTGTGTTTCTTCATTATACAACAATGCGTTGGCTTTTGAGTGTTTCTCGAGTCTTGTGAGACAGATTGGATGAAGACGCGCTAATCAATTACTGCTTTGATGTGGGAGATGAAAAGCTTGCTTTAAACAGAAGGATAAATATGGAAAGTTGACGTTAAATTGAAGCATGGGCCAGGCAGGAAATTAGAAGTTAAAGTGTTAAAATGCATGTAGCCTATAGTCTAAGAACAACAGTGTTTGTTGAATTTGTGGGTCAAGATGCCCAAGTTTTGCTTATTAAGATGGCCAAGTTAGAGGGAAAAAGATGGGGATGCCCGGGGATTTTTCTAAACAAGAGTGATATGTTTAAATAAAATCTATTATCTATGGTAAGATCTTACAAATATATATATAAATAAACTACACATAAACTACCATTGGGGGGCGGTGTGTGACCAATAGAGGTGACATTCTCCCTGTTACAAGTCACTCTACCATCTTCAATGACTAAAAAGCTGTTATATTAAGGTGAAAAAGTTCTGAGGACATGGCCCCACCCTCATATCAAATGTTTACAGATGTTTATAGACTTTAATAGTGAAGTTATGAGGACATGACTGCACCCTCATATCAAATGTTTACAGATGTTTATAGACTTTAATAGTGAAGTTATGAGGACATGACTGCACCCTCATATCAAATGTTTACAGATGTTTATAGACTTTAATAGTGAAGTTATGAGGACATGACTGCACCCTCATATCAAATGTTTACAGATGTTTATAGACTTTAATAGTGAAGTTATGAGGACATGACTGCACCCTCATATCAAATGTTTACAGATGTTTATAGACTTTAATAGTGAAGTTATGAGGACATGACTGCACCCTCATATCAAATGTTTACAGATGTTTATAGACTTTAATAGTGAAGTTATGAGGACATGACTGCACCCTCATATCAAATGTTTACAGATGTTTATAGACTTTAATAGTGAAGTTATGAGGACATGACTGCACCCTCATATCAAATGTTTACAGACACCAAGAACTGACAATGGAGAATAAGCAGCGTCTTCTCTGTGTCAAGTCAAGTTTATGTGTATAGCTCTAATTCACAAGCATGTCTCAGCCTAACCTAAACCACTCTGACCTACTGGTATCCCTCAGCCATAAGGAGAGCCCCGGCACCCTCCACCCGAGTCCCCACTCCCACTCCCACAAATATATGATGGTGGAGCCCAGGCAGAGAAATACCCCCCCAACCCCAGAAAACCTTTCCACCTCTGCCTCACCTTAAAGGGGGTCATCCCTATGTTCCCCGGGTCCTATGTTCCCCGGGTCCTATGTTCCCCGTTTTTGTGGGACCGGGGAACATAGAACCCCGCTATGTTCCCTGGGAGAGGTTAGGTTTTGGGTTAGGGTCTGGGGGAGGTTAGGTTTAGGCGTGGGGGGTGGGAGAGGTTAGGTTTTGGGTTAGGGTCTGGGGGAGGTTAGGTTCGGTCCCACAAAAACGGGGAACATAGGACCCGGGGAATATAGGACCCGGGGAACATAGGTACCGAGGCACCGAGATGCAATCGATGTTCGGCTAAACATTTGACTGTTGCAAATATGGAGATGAAATTGCCACAAAAAAGAGTTGGTTGGTAGTTGAAGGTAAATAAAAATAGTACAGTGGATAACCACAATAATTTTGCACTGTTTTTTTAGAGAAGCATGACATTTCTCACATAGTTATTGAATACCAGATGTGGAGGGAAGGGAAGTAAGATTTGACTTCAAATCCAAGATGGCCGCTGATCCCATTGGTCTAATGTTCAAATGTGCTCATAACAGTTGTGCACTTTTTGAGAAAAGCATGACATTTCTCACATAGTGAGTGAATATCCTACCATAAGGTTTATTTACAGATGTGGAGGGAAGTCAGATTTGACCTCAAATCCAAGATGGCTGCCAATCCCCCGAGTCTAATACCGCATTCAAGACAACTTGGAACACTGGAAAAATGAGTTCTGACCTGTAAAAAATGATTTGAACGCTTGTCAAGGTCGGAATTACACGTCGGAAATTCGGTTATCATTTCAGAGCTCCGGTTTGTCCGAGTTGACGTCATCAAAGTGTTTGTTGACCTAATTTATGTTGTGTTTATATTGTTTATATTTCACTCTGATTATAGCAATATGTTGAATTCAACAGCTATTTTACCAATGAAATTAGCTAGCTGAAGTTAGCTGTGTATGTTTTTGTAAATGTATCCTGTAATAAAAGCTTGTAGTAATGACTGAGTGCAGCTAACAGCATGTTGGTGTGTTTGTGTGAAGGTGTTGTTGGCTCCACTATGAGTCAGTGTGAGGAGAGAGAGGAGGGGCTCTCTCTGTCTGAGGAACATGACAGCCGGACCAAAGCTAAGAGGTAAGATGAGATAACTGTTCTCTATCTCACAGCTCAGCAGTGACATCATTACAGCTCAGCAGTGACATCATCACAGCTCAGCAGTGACATCATTACAGCTCAGCAGTGACATTACAGTTCAGCAGTGACATCATTACAGCTCAGCAGCAGTGACATCATTACAGTTCAGCAGTGACATCATTACAGCTCAGCAGCAGTGACATCATTACAGCTCAGCAGTGACATTAAAGTTCAGCAGTGACATCATTATAGCTCAGCAGCCATGACATCATTACAGCTCAGCAGTGACATCATTACAGCTCAGCAGTGACATTAAAGTTCAGCAGTGACATCATTATAGCTCAGCAGCCATGACATCATTACAGCTCAGAAGTGACATCATTACAGTTCAGCAGTGACATCATTACAGCTCAGCAGTGACATCATTACAGCTCAGTATTGACATTACATCTCAACAGTGACATCATTACAGCTCAGCAGTGACATCATTACAGCTCAGCAGTGACATCATTATCCAGAGTCAAAGCTCTGTCTGTCTCTGTTGTGTTGAAGGCCAGTCCAGCAGGAGAGAGCAGACTCCCCTGTACCCAGCTGTGTGTCCATGAAGAGTGACTGGTCTATGGATCCTCCTCTTCACTTCAAACATGGACAGCAGTCTACTGAGCAAAGGTAAGAACGGAAAGCAGATGAGTTTATTTGATTCTTCTGAACAGAGGAAAGAAGTCATGATACTCTGTTGATTTAGTTTCTTCTTTTAAAATTAACTATCCAGATTCCAGAAGGGTTTTGCTTAACATATTTTCTTTTGCAGCATTGCTCTGCCTCACATCCATAGTTACATATATTCATACCAGAGCTGCTCAGGACAACAACAGCCTTCTGCTGTTGGTCACTGAGCAGCTACCAGAACAGTCTGGGGGTTGAGATCTTTGCTCAAGGTCTAATTGTTGGTAGTTTCACAGGGTGGAGAAAGAGTTACATATTCACCCTGACTTTCAAAGTTGTTACTGGGATTCAAACCGGCAACCTACTGGTCAAAACCCTGCTTCTCTAACATGTTTACTGCCACCACCCTGTTTGATCAATCCTTAGCAGGATCCAGCAGAAGAGAGCAGACTCCCCTGTACCCAGCTGTGTGTCCATGAAGAGTGACCGGTCTATGGATCATCCTCCTGATATCAAAGATGGACAGCAGCCTACTGAGCAAAGGTAAGAACTGAAAACAGATGAGTTTATTTGATTCTAACAGAGGAAAGAAGTCATGATACTCTGTTGATTTACTTTCTTCTCTCAAAACATCACATCCAATAATCATAGCAGCATTTATAGTAGGAATGTACGATATTTAATGCACCGATACATTATCATCCAATATGGCCATTTTGCATGAGCTCGTGACGTCACAGCTGCACCTGGTGCCAGGCGCACTAGAGCCAAACATGGCTGCCGGCAGTGTGGCTGTTCCACAGTTTCAGATGATAACAACTAGGGGAAATAGCAAAAGAAAACGTTTTCAATGGCTTCTGTGTGCTTTATACTTGTGCAGAATTGTTTTATTTTGAAAATATCCGACTGGACGTCGTATTGTTATTATCGCTAACTAACACAGGAGTGCAGCCGGTCAGTGCGGTCTGCGTCTCTGCTTCGTGAGCTGGATTAGCTTGCTGGCATAACCAGACGGACCAGACTCCAAAACAGCTCAGCAGTGACATCATTACAGCTTAGCAGTGACATCATTACAGCTCAGCAGTGACATCAATACAGCTCAGCAGTGGCATCATTACAGCTTAGCAGTGACATTATTACAGCTCAGCAGTGACATCATTACAGCTTAGCAGTGGCATCATTACAGCTTAGCAGTGACATCATTACATCTCAACAGTGACATCATTACAGCTCAGCAGTGACATCATTACAGCTCAGCAGTGACATTACATCTCAACAGTGACATCATTACAGCTCAGCAGTGACATCATTACAGCTCAGCAGTGACATCATTAACCCTTCATTATCCAGAGTCAAAGCTCTGTCTGTCTCTGTTGTGTTGAAGGCCAGTCCAGCAGGAGAGAGCAGACTCCCCTGTACCCAGCTGTGTGTCCATGAAGAGTGACTGGTCTATGGATCCTCCTCTTCACTTCAAACATGGACAGCAGTCTACTGAGCAAAGGTAAGAACGGAAAGCAGATGAGTTTATTTGATTCTACTGAACAGAGGAAAGAAGTCATGATACTCTGTTGATTTAGTTTCTTCTTTTATTACAATTAACTATTCAGATTCCAGAAGGGTTTTGCTTAACATATTTTCTTTTGCAGCATTGCTCTGCCTCACATCCATAGTTACATATATTCATACCAGAGCTGCTCAGTACAACAACAGCTTTCTGCTGTTGGTCACTGAGCAGCTACCAGAACAGTCTGGGGGTTGAGATCTTTGCTCAAGGTCTAATTGTTGGTAGTTTCACAGGGTGGAGAAAGAGTTACATATTCACCCTGACTTTCAAAGTTGTTACTGGGATTCAAACCGGCAACCTACTGGTCAAAACCCTGCTTCTCTAACATGTTCACTGCCACCACCCTGTTTTATCAATCCTTAGCAGGATCCAGCAGAAGAGAGCAGACTCCCCTGTACCCAGCTGTGTGTCCATGAAGAGTCACTGGTCTATGGGTCATCCTCCTGATATCAAAGATGGACAGCAGCCTACTGAGCAAAGGTAAGAACTGAAAACAGACAAGTTTATTATTTGATTCTACTGAACAGACATAGTCAAGTCAAGTCAAGTTTATTTGTATAGCACATTTCATACACAGATGCAGTTCAAAGTGCTTCACATAAGATGATGATGAGGATGACATAAGAAAATAAAAAAAGAGGATAAAATAGAGATTTCACAACAGCTTTGTCTTTATACTGTAGTTTCTGTGTGCTTCATACTTGTGCAGAATTGTTTTATTTTGAAAATATCCGACTGGACGTCGTATTGTTATTATCGCTAACTAACACAGGAGTGCAGCCGGTCAGTGCGGTCTGCGTCTCTGCTTCGTGAGCTGGATTAGCTCGCTGGCATAACCAGACGGACCAGACTACAAAACAGATGGAATTAAAATGTGTCAGACAATGGTTTTGTATGCAGGAGACAAGGCTACAGCTGCAGGATCAAATGGACAAAAAGACTGCAACACCACAAACACGACCAGAGCTCAGACAACAACTAACGATAAAGCACTATCCAGTGGCAGTATGGCCGCCTGTCACTCAACCGGGCCACGCCCTTAATTATGCATAACTTTAAACCTTTATTAAATGTAAACGGCTGAGTTATGCAAAAATTGACCCCCCTACAGTTGTTATGAAAAGGTGAAATTAGCTATATAGACCAAAACCGTGTTTCGGTCCAGGCTGTAAAGATGTTTAATTACTGTTGGGGCATTTTAACAGGAACGACGGGACTTCTGAGTCCTGCCTCAAGTGGCCATTCGAGAAATTACAGCTTAAACAAAGACTTCCGCGTCTTCAGGGGAAAGGTGTTGGGCTTGCCCCTTGGTCAAACCATGAGCTAGCCCCCTGGTGGTCACTGAGCAGCTACCAGATCCGTCTGGGGGTTGAGATCTTTGCTCAAGGTCGAGTGGTGGTAGTTGCACAGGGTGGAGAAAGAATCATTCACTCTGACTTTGAAAGTTGGTACTGGGATTCAAACTGGCAACCTACTGGTCAAAACCCTGCTTCTCTAACATGTTTACTGCCACCACCCTGTTTGATCAATCCTTAGCAGGATCCAGCAGAAGAGAGCAGACTCCCCTGTACCCAGCTGTGTGTCCATGAAGAGTGACTTTTCTATGAATCATCCTATTAGTTTCAAAGATGGACAGCAGTCTACTGAGCAAAGGTAAGAACTGAAAACAGATGAGTTTATTTGATTCTACTGAACAGAGGAAAGAAGTCATGATACTCTGTTGATTTAGTTTCTTCTCTCAAAACATCACATCCAATAATCATAGCAGCATTTACAGTAGGAATGCACCATATTTAACGGACCGATACATTATCATCCAATATGGCCATTTTGCATGAGCTCGTGACGTCACAGCTGCACCTGGTGCCAGGCGCACTAGAGCCAAACATGGCTGCCGGCAGTGTGGCTGTTCCACAGTTTCAGATGATAACAACTAGGTCTGTCAAACGATTAATTTTCTTAATCGCGATTAATCTTGGGATTAACTACAGTTAATCGCGATTAATCGCATCTTTGTATCGCATGTTTAAAATGCCATTATTTTGCAAAACATCCCCGTATTCAAAGCACTTAAACACACAATCCCTGGACGTTTCATTTCAGGTAAAGATGATTGTATATGGTTTACTCCAGCTCTGGGAGTATGAACTCCAAACTCCAATCCACTAACATTATTAAGCTAACCAGGAGTCCCACTATAAACCAAATAGGGACTTTTGAGTTGAGCTATATGCAGAACTGGACAGAGCCATCATCTGTTTGGAGACCAATAATAAGGAAAACAAACACACATTACATAAAAAAGAAATCTGTCAACATCACATAGTGTCTTTTCTTTCATCTTTCATCTTTCCATGTCTTCCCCATTCACTTCAATAGAACTGGCCCCAATGCAAAATTCGAACAGATCAGTAACATGACAATAAAAGTCTAAATTACTAGCCTGCCTTTTGTCATTGTGTTTTATCTGCAGACTAAGCGGTTCAGTTCAATAAAAGCCTTTATTTTTTGTATTGTTTAATTGAGTGATACTTTACTAAAACAGTCATATATATTATATCAGAAGTGCTCTTTGTTTTGTGTTCACAGTAGTGATGTCAGTTAGATTTGGTTAGGTCAGAGCTATGGAATAGTCTTTTAAATCATCCATCTTTGCTCATCACATCTGTCTTGTCACCCCAGGTGTGCATAAAATACAGGTTAAGAACTTATTTCTTTAAATACAAAGATGTGAAATAATTATCGGTTATTGTATCCGTTATCGGCCAGGAGAAGCAGATATTTATCGGTTATCGTATCGGCTGAAAAAAATCCATATCGTGCATCCCTAATTTACAGTTGATTTCACTGTGTGTGTGTGTGTGTGTGTGTGTGTGTGTGTGTGTGTGTGTGTGTGTGTGTGTGTGTGTGTGTGTGTGTGTGTGTGTGTGTGCGTGCGTGCGTGCGTGCGTGCGTGCGTGCGCGCGTGCGCACGTGCGTGCGTAACATTATATGACCTAATACTTCATGTGTTCTCCAGAGTCCACCAGGAGAGGTCAGAGGTTCCCAGTGGTCAGTCTGTCCAGGAGCTTCAAACAGACCTAGACTCCATATTTATGGTGTGTAAATGTACAACACATTTTACTGCAGCTACTGAATTACAAAACAACTACTCTGGTCTGTTGTTGTTGTTGTTGTTTCTCCTCTAGTCTCTCCCAAGACTCAAATATTATGTTGAATCCCTGCGCTCCGCATACTACACAAATGAGTCTGTGCCACTTCACAGCCACTGCTGGGGTTTGAGGGCGGGTCTAGGCGGGTTGAATTTGAATGAGTGACAGGTCATAGGACCAATGAGAGAGCGGTTCGAAAAATGGGCTGCGCCTCCCATGCAGAGCCATGTAGATAGAAGAGTCCCGACATCTCCATTCACTCCAATGGACCAGTTTTTTACTCTCAAGAGTTCCAGGAATTAAGGTCCTGGATTAAGCAGCACTGCCGAGTTGCAGCAAAATAGACAGTTTGTGTTGTACTCTGAAAGGGTTTTCCCCCCCTTGAATCAAATTGTACATTATCAGCTTTATTTTAGCATGCAAAAGTAGCGCGAGACCCATTCCTGGCTGTTCATTGGCTAATGAGTCTCACATTTTGGTCCTCCGCTGACGCCACTCTCTCTCTAGAGGACACTACTCCCGTGTCGTCTGATCACAGATTGCAAAGTCGTTACTGAGTGGTGGAGACTGAATCCACCACTGGCCAATCACTGGCCAAGTGAACGGTTCACTTCCGTCCCCAGCTGGCTGAGGGGAGTGTCCCAGACCCAGAGAGAGATCTGCAGCATGCAGTAACGTAGTGTATCAGCGTAACAACTCTCATGGGTCTGGCATTGAGACTATTTCTCCCCAAACCCTGTTCCATCAGGAGGTCTTTTGCCTACTTCCTGGTCATTATTGTAGATAAGAATTTGTTCTTAACTAACTTCTTGCCTGGTAAAATAAAGATTGTTGGTTGATGAGGTCTTCAAGCTGCACTCTTTAGACCAGTGGATCTGATGTTATTACAGTATTATTATTTTTCAGAATGTTTAATTCAAATGTTATTCTGTTGCAGCTGCTTGAGGAGAACATTGTCACTTTTGTGAAGAAGGAGCTGAAGAGAGTCCAGCTGGTTCTGAGTGTGGATTACCCAGAATGCTTAGAGAGTCCGAGGGAGGAGGAGGAGGCTTTTCTAAACATCACACTGCTCTTCCTGAGGAGAATGAAGCAGGAGGAGCTGGCTGACTCTCTGCACAGCAGTAAGAGGCTTTAACAGCTTTAACATGATGGAGGAAGGAAGTGGTGGGAAAATGGGAGATATATGATTAGTTAAATATAGACATTTCTCAAGAAAGATTGATTCAATTCCAGATTGCAAAATAATATTCACAATCCTCATGAATCATCAGCTAAAATCATTGATTTATTCATGTGGGTGTATAATGCTGAACACAGTATTATTTAAGAACAAATGCCACCACAGATGCATTTCACATTGGGTAGCACACACAGTCAGAACCTGTTTGTCCACCAGTGATGAGCAGAATAGATGCCATGTGGTTAGGAAAAGTATGCATTCACATATTAATATTTACACTTCTCATATTTACAGCAACATCCACTGATTACCTTTTTTCCTTCCTCTTACCTCCCTCAACGAGTGTCGCCTTGGTTGCGCCTGAGACCACCAAACTGTCCAAGTAAGTGGCCTCTGGCACTTTATTTTATAACATCCACTGATTGATGTAATTTGTCCTTTCAGAAACTCTTGCTGGAGTGTGCCAACGTAATCACAAATCCAGTCTGAAGGAAAAGTTCCAGTGTCTGTTTGAGGGGATTGCTAAAGCAGGAAACCCAACACTTCTGAATCAGACCTACACAGAGCATTACCTCACAGAGGGAGGGAGTGGAGATGTCAATGATGAACATGAGGTGAGACAGATTGAAGCAGCATCCAGGAAACCAGTGAGACCGGAAACAATAATCAAAAGTGAAGACATCTTTAAACCCTTACCTGGAAGAGATGAACCAACCAGAACATTGATGACAAAGGGAGTGGCTGGCATTGGGAAAACAGTCTTAACACAGAAGTTCACTCTGGACTGGGCTGAAGACAAAGCCAACCAGGATATACAGTTCACGTTTCCATTCACTTTCCGAGAGCTGAATCTGCTGAAAGGGAAAAAGTACAGTTTGGTGGAACTTCTTCATCACTTCTTTCCTGAGACCAAAGGAATCTTCAGATTTGACAAGTTCCAAGTTGTGTTCATCTTTGACGGTGTGGATGAGTGTCGACTTCCTCTGGACTTCCAGAACAACAGGATTGTGACTGATGTTACAGAGTCAACCTCGGTGGACGTGCTGCTGACAAACCTTATCAAGGGGAAACTGCTTCCCGCTGCTCACCTCTGGATGACCACACGACCGGCAGCAGCCAAGCAGATCCCTCCTGAGTGCATTGACATGGTAACAGAGGTGAGAGGCTTCACTGACTCACAGAAGGATGAGTACTTCAGTAAGAGATTCATAGATAAGGAGCAGGCCAGCAGAATCATTTCCCACATCAAGACTTCACGAACCCTCTACATCATGTGCCACATACCAGTGTTTTGTTGGATCACTGCTACAGTTCTGGAGCTTGTGTTGAAAACCAGAGAGAGAAGAGACATGCCCAAGACCCTGACTGAGATGTACATCCACTTCCTGCTGGTTCAGTCCAAACAGGCGGATGTCAAGTATCATGGGAGTGCTGAAACAGATCCAATCTGGAATAAAGAGAGCAGGAAGATGATTCTCTCTCTGGGAAAACTGGCTTTTGAGGAGCTAGAGAGAGGCAACCTAATCTTCTATGAAGCCGACCTGAGAAAGTGTAACATTGATATCAGAGCAGCCTCAGTGTACTCAGGAGTGTTCACACAGATCTTTAAAGAGGAGCGTGGGCTGAACGAGGACACTGTGTTCTGCTTTGTCCATCTGAGCATTCAGGAGTTTCTGGCTGCAGTTTATGTCTTTCTGTCCTTCATCAACACTGGTGTCAATCTACTGTCAGAAAGTCAATCAACATCCTGGTGGTCAACACTATCAAGAGACAAATCTAAACTAACACGCCTCTACCAGAGTGCTGTGGACAAGGCCTTACAGCAGGGGTGGGCAACTATTTTTCATGGGGGGCCACATGAGAAACCCAGATTGTTGCCGGGGGCCGAACAAATATGGTCATGCCGTAACCCATGGATGGGCAACTTTGATGATAGAGAGGGCCACAAAAAAATGTCCTCGCTACCAGATTTTGCTGAGGGCTGAACGGCGCCAGCGCGAAAAATTTGGGGCATTTGAAGCCAGGTTTAGAGGAATAACTCATTTTAAATTAACAGTTGTGATGTCATTATTCAGTCTTAACCACCAATATTTGATCCTTTTTTCACTCCTATGTCGCCACCTGCTCTCCCTGCAGGGCTTGAAATTTACTTTTTTCACCACCTGCCAATATGGCTGCTAGATTTTAAAGTTACCAGCCAATTAGAATTTCCACTAGCCGAAATGTTTTTCTTGAAATAAACCAGAATATGAGTCGATTAATTTAAGCATAAGTATCAGTAAGTGGCCCGGGATTCTCAAAGCCTGTGTTGAGGGTCACACAAGAACAAAAATGCACCTTGAAGCTAAATAAATCCAAAACCAACAAGTTAATTATTTAAATTTCTACTTCAATGTCATTTCAACTTCAACAGTCATTTCTTACACATGAGATTACTTTTAGCCTTTTAGTCATAAATATTATTGAAAGATATTCCATATTCCAGACCTGAAATGCTATAACAGAGTATTGGCCAGAATGACATGAACATTTGGACACTTATTCAGCGGGTATCTTGCATGTTGCGTTTAGGTGCACTGTAAAAAAAAAAAAAAAAAAAATTTTTTTTTTTTTTTTTTTTTGCAATTCCATCGCGGGCCACACAGGGGGCGCCCGCGGGCCGCATACGGCCCGCGGGCCGTATGTTGCCCATGTATGCCTTACAGAGTCCAAATGGACACCTGGACTTGTTCCTCCGCTTCCTCCTGGGTCTTTCACTAGAGACCAATCAGACTCTCCTAAGAGGCCTGCTGACACAGACAGGAAGTAGTTTGAAGACCAATCAGAAAACGGTCCAGTACATCCAGGAGAAGATCAAGGTGAATCCCTCTTCAGAGAAAAGCATCAATCTGTTCCACTGTCTGAATGAGCTGAATGACCATTCTCTAGTGGAGGAGATCCAACAGCACCTGAGTTCAGGAAGTCTCTCCAAAGCCGGACTCTCCCCTGCTCAGTGGTCAGCTCTGGTCTTCATCTTACTGTCATCAGAAAAAGAGCTCGATGTGTTTGTCCTGAAGAAATACTCTGCTTCAGAGGAGGCTCTCCTGGGGCTGCTGCCGCTGGTCAAAGCCTCCAATAAATCTCTGTAGGTGCATGCATAACTTGATGTCTTCAATATGAAATGCAATATACAGAAAAAACTATTTTCAAATTTCTTGTTCATGGCTAATTCTTCCCCAGGTTGAGTGGCTGTAAGCTGTCAAAGAGAAGCTGTGAAGCTCTGGCCTCAGTTCTCAGCTCCCAGTCCTCTAGTCTGCGAGAGCTGGACCTGAGTAACAACGACTTGGAGGATCCAGGTGTGAAGCTGCTCTCTGCTGGACTGGAGAGTCCACACTGTAGACTGGAGAGTCTCAGGTCAGTATCCCTTAAGCCCATGGTACACCAATCAAACCTTCTCCAACAAACACAGACAAGCACAGATGTTTGTTTGGTGCCCCGTTGCTGGCTGTCATTGTTTGGAATTGTTTGGAGATGTTTGGTCAGATTCAACATGTTCAATCCTTTATAGAGGTCTTCACAGGTCTACTCGGGTATTACACATAATGATAGAATAGATAGTGATAGAATCGGACCCGACCCGGACCCCAATTGATCATAATAAATATGGACCCGGACCCGTACGGGTCTCGGGTCGGGTCCCAGGTCCTAGGATCCGAGTAGCCCCGTGAAGACCTCTATAAAGGATTGAACATGTTGATCAGCGCTGATCACGAGAGAAATGTATGAAAACACAGCGCGCGCAGAGGAGGCTCTCCTGGGGCTGCTGCCGCTGGTCAAAGCCTCCAATAAATCTCTGTAGGTGCATGCATAACTTGATGTCTTCAATATGAAATGCAATATACAGAAAAAACTATTTTCAAATTTCTTGTTCATGGCTAATTCTTCCCCAGGTTGAGTGGCTGTAAGCTGTCAAAGAGAAGCTGTGAAGCTCTGGCCTTAGTTCTCAGCTCCCAGTCCTCTAGTCTGCGAGAGCTGGACCTGAGTAACAATGACTTGGAAGATCCAGGTGTGAAGCTGCTCTCTGCTGGACTGGAGAGTCCAAACTGTAGACTGGAGAGTCTCAGGTCAGTATCCCTTAAGCCCATGGTACACCAATCAAACCTTTTCCGACAAACACAGATGTTTGTTTGGTGCCCCGTTGCTGGCTGTCGTTGTTTGGAATTGTTTGGAGATGTTTGGTCAGATTCAACATGTTCAATCCTTTATAGAGGTCTTCACAGGTCTACTCGGGTATTACACATAATGATAGAATAGATAGTGATAGAATCGGACCCGACCCGGACCCTAATTGATCATAACACCGGCACCGGTGACCCCTGTTTCAATCCACGGAGTCAGTGTGGACATCATGGACGACTACAAGTACCTTGGAGTATACATTGACAATAAACTGGACTGGGCTAAGAACACTGAAGCACTCTACAAGAAGAGGCAAAGCCGTCTCTACTTCCTGAGACGGTTGAGGTCCTTCAACGTCTGCCGGACCATGCTGAGGATTTCCTATGAGTCGGTGGTGGCCAGTGCCTTCCTGTATGCTATCGTGTCCTGGGGCAGCAGGCTGAAGGCAGCGGACGCCAACAGACTCAACAAACTGAACCAACAAACTGGCCAGGGACATTGTGGGGCTGGAGCTGAGCTCTCTGACAGCGGTGTCGGAGAAGAGAATGCTGACCAGGCTATGCTCCATCATGAACAATGACTCTCACCCACTCCACGGCGTGCTGGTCAAACACAGGAGCACGTTCAGTGAGAGGCTGATCCCACTCAGATGCACCACAGAGAGGCACAGGAAATAATTCCTGCCTGTGAAGTAGCCGGCGTCCCGTGTTGTGCACAACCACGCTCTGACGTATGTGTGCGCATCTGCGTGACAGGTCTACCTGAGATCGTGAGGATTACTTTTTCTTTTCTTCTCTTTTTACATAGAAAACACTGCATTCTGGCGGATTTCTTGGATTAATAACTGTAATATAATTACGGTTTTGGAAATTGTAACGCCTTATATTACTTTGTTACTGGAAAAGTAAGTAATTACAGTAACACGCCCAACACTGTTTATATTTCATCGCGTGGTGAGTACACAAGTCACAACATGTACATGTGAGTGTTTCTGGCGCTGTTAGAATTTGTATTTTGGGTGACTGAACGGCAATACCATAAGCCGCTTTCAGACATGCCTTGGAATTCGGGAGTTACAGTATCTAGAGGGCATCCGGATGGCGGTGTATGTATGTATGAACACATTTTGGTGAGCTATGCGAGTTCCCGGGACCCTCCTATTATCCGGAGGTAAGACAACCTCGAGCCCTTGTATCAGGGACAGAAGAGCTCCGTGAAGTAGCCAGCTCAGTGAGTGCATGAGGAGAGGGAGAGAGACAGAAAGCCAGCGTGGCAGATTATTATTATACTGTATGTGAATGAGCGAGCAAAAAAAACATCATGCCGTTTCAGTTTTTCCAAATGAAGCTCGAACCTGCTCCGTGTGTGTCAGCCAACAGGCTACATGTTGCTGGATTGAAATGCTCATGGCTTTGATCTTATTTCATTTCTGCATAGCTTCGCACAGCACACACATTTAATTAGCATTTTTGGACGCGAGGGTCATCCTGCTTCCCAGTATTGGACATTGCTAGGTAGGGTATCTGGATCTGGTTGCGTTCATGCCTTTGATTTAATGTTTACACAGCATTTGTGAAGATTCACGTGTAGAACCGCAAATTCCAAGTAGCGTCAAGTCAGGCAGTATAAACGGAAACTTCAGGGTATAACCTTCGCAATAATAGCAATTAAATGAAGTAAATGCACGTGTAAAGTTTTTTTGTGTGTGTTATCCGAAAGATACAGAACAGAGATAAACTTGAAGAATATCTGCTCCCTTCGAAAAGTCAATTTTAACCCGTAGTGAGTCGACCGTTCTGATTTCTTGTTACTAAGCAATACAACATTGATTTTATTTTGAAGGTAAAAACGTCTAGCTTCCTGTATTCTGTATAATTCTAGTGGGGTTGACGCATTTTAGGACTGAACATAGCAAAGACCTGTTTTATTTTTAGCACTTGAGACTCGAGGAAATCGATGCATCTGGGCGTGAGTTGTAGGGTTGTTTAATTAATTACTAACGTTATGCGCAAACGATTATATGCCGTGAACGTTAGCAGTTATCGCCCATTATCTATTTTTAGCAACTTGTTTTCAGACTTTGCATGTCATGATAGTTTGTTGAATGTCAATGCGATTCACTTAAAGCAGCTACGAGCAAGATTTTCAATTGTTATTAAACAGTCTGAATGTAATATTGATGCATCACATCTTACCCTATAATAGTAGCTGAGACCAAAGCCTTGTGAATCGGAGATTGCTCTCTTGATGATTATAGAGTCTGTGTCTGTCTTCCGGCGGGCCGGATAGACCAGGAACTGAAATGAAACGTTTTACGGCAGCTGCCTGCCTTCAACCGTTTCGCTCTTCCTAGCAACATACCATAAACAAGGAGAACGCCATGCTCGCTACATCCAGGGGCTTGCTACTCTCGCGAACATCTCTCGTTATATTCTAACAGTTTGTTTGGAAGTAATTTTGTTATTTTGTGGTTATGGCCGAAGTGGCTGCCGCAAACCGTTTCATTTCACTTCCTGATCTGCCCCGGCCGCAGACAGACTAATCATCAAGACAACACTGGCCGATTCACTCGGTGTTCAAGCGAGACTACTCTGCGTTGGTCTCGTCTACTATTAGAGGTAAGATGTGAGGCATCGATATTAACACATTCACTGCCAGCTGTTTTTTTTTTTACTGTAGGTAGCTTCTGCCAGAGGGTTTTTTTGAGGATTCTGGCTCATCTTTCAAGACCTGAGGATTCTTTTCTGCTAAGATTTTGTGAACACAAAATATCTAAAAAGAACTAATAGAATGTGTGCTTTCTCTGTCTAAAAGAGTTAGTTTGTAGAGTTAGTAGTTATGTAGGCATTAGCACTTGAATACAGCATGGTTTCAGCATCTGAAAATTTAAGCTGAGATAAATAGCTTTTTGTGAAATTCGATAGAACAGTCACTTTAACCATTCATTTTTGGCATCAGTAAGACGTCAGACAATAGCTTTGAACAGTAATTTCCTCCATAACAGCAGGAAACACCCCTCTCCTTCAAACTCCTCCCTCCGTGTGTGTTCTTCTTGGCTGCAGCGGGCGTGTCACAAGCTCGTTTCTGTTGCTGCTGCTGCTGCTCCTGTCTGCTGGCGGCCGCTGGGCGAGGATGGGCTCGCTCGTTTCTTGGAGTTTCGGTTGAGAGCTTTGATGAAGCTTTTGCGATTCTGGTCTTATTTATGCTGCGTGTTTCAAAGTGTGTTCCACCCGTAATCTATTATGCAAATTTGCAATCCCTCACCGCCAGCAATCAGCGCGAAAGCGAAAGCGTTTTCGCCAATCCATTCTACAGTATGAGAATGGTTTCATCGCGTGTTCCCCTGCAGTTTTGGCTCTGCTTTTTCTAGTCTGGGAGAGCACTGTCGCCACTTAGTGGGTCGGTGGAATGGGTTGTACACGTTCGGTGGCTCCAATATTTATATAAGAGATGTAAAAGGGTTAGATGCACATCCCACGGTCAAAAAAAAAAAAATTTTTTTTTGACGTATTAACACATTCACTGCCAGCCATTTTTTTTTTTACTGTAGGTAGGTTCTGCCAGAGGTTTTTTTTGAGGATTCTGGCTCATCTTTCAAGACCCGAGGATTCTTTTCTGCTAAGATTTTGTGAACACACAATATCTCAAAATAACTAATAGAATGTGTGCTTTCTCTGTCTAAAAGAGTTAGTTTGTAGAGTTAGTAGTTATGTAAGCATTAGCAGTTGAATACAGCATGGTTTCAGCGTCAGAAAAATTATTCAGAGATAAACGGCTTTTGTGAAATTCGATAGAACAGTCACTTTAACCATTCATTTTTGGCATCAGTAAGACCTAAACAATAGTTTTGAACAGTAATTTCCTCCATAACAGCAGGAAACTCCCCTCTGCTTCCAACTCCTCCCTCCGTGGGCGTTCTTCTTGGCTGCAGCCAGCGGCCGTGTCACAAGCTTGTCACCAGTCTCACTGCTTTGCTGCTGCTGTGCGGCTGTGCCTGTCTGTGCGGCCGCTCTTTGAGGAAGTCTGGTTGGACTCGCTCGCTTCTTGGAGTTTTGGTTGAGAGCTTTGATGAAGCTTTTGCGATTCTGGTCATATTTATGCTGCGTGTTTCAAAGTGTGTTCCATCCGTGATCTATTATGCAAATTTGCAATCCCGCACTGCCAGCAATCAGCGCGAAAACGAAAGCGTTTTCGCCAATCCATTTTCATGAGAATGGCTTCGTCACACTGCTTTTTGCTTGCCTTCCTCCTTCCTTGTCGCCACTTAGTGGGTCGGTGGAATGGGTTGTACACGTTGTACACGTCCAATACTTATATAAGAGATGTAAAAGGGTTAGATGCACATCCCACGGTCAAAAAAAAAAAATCATTTTTTTGACGTATTAATACGTCGTTGGCAGTGAACGGTTGGATTCTTTTTGACGTATTAATACGTCATTGGCAGTGAACGTGTTAACACGTCATTGGCAGTCAACCGTTGGATTTTTTTTGACGTATTAACACGTCATTGGCAGTGAACGTGTTAACTCATTGAGTGCCAGCCACTTTTGGAGAACGGGAGCGTTTCAGAGCGTTTTCAGTGATTTCTCGAGGCCCACAGAATATTGTGTGATATTACTATGTAAACAGCGAACACACACAAAGAACGATCAGACTCTCTTCTATCATCTGCAAAAAAAAGTTTATTGATATCATTTTCCGTTCTTTAGTTATCAGCCGGAGAAGATAGGTTGATTTAAGCAAAAACACACGTTTCAATTTAGAAGCTGAGATTGATTGATTGATTGATTGATTTTATTTAGTACAAGCACATAAACATTTCATGTAGAAGTAAAATGCAAAGAATTGGCGTACAGGGATAAAAAAAACACATGAAAGTCCCAGGGCTTTGAAGTCCTGGAGCTTATTTCCAATGTGGTCCCTAGTAGAGAAGAGAAAGAAGAGTGAGAGAAGAGAAGTGGGAGTAGTAGAGAAGAGAAGTAAGAGTGAGAGAAGGCAAGAGAGAGAGAGAGAGAGCACATACTGTATAAAACACACACGAGAATTCAGATTTCAGCATTCTGAATTCTGAGTTTTTAAAATACATGAGACATTTTGAATTAAAAACATTAAATCTACTTGGTGCATGCTGCAACCTATGCCTGTAGCTGCTTTTTTACAGCCCTCTTAAAGCTGGCTAAAGTGGGGATGTTTTGGATGGCCCTGGGCAGGGAGTTCCACAGCCGGCTTGCTGTATAAAAAAAACCTTTGGAGCCTGTTTTAGGCTCATGAACGGCTAGTGTCCCTGACCGTAACTGCCGTCCATGGACTTGGCCACGCAGAACGATGCAGGAGCTAAGATACCTAGGGGCAGTTCCATTAACCATTCTATACATGTATCCTAGTTTCAGAAACGAGACTCTCTGCTCCACAGGGAGCCAGCCCACCTTTTTGAAGTGAGCTGGTCCTATGTGGGCTCGTGAGTGCATGTTTAACACTAACCTTAGGGTTTTATTTTGGCTAGTTTGCAGCATGTTTTTGTTTTTTGCTGTGACACTGCTGTACCAGTATGTACATGCATAGTCATATTGGCTCATAATCATACAGTTTGCAAGTAGTTTTCTAGTGTCTAATGATAAAAACATTTTTTTACGTTGCAGAAATATTGTTGAAAGATATTCAGCCTTTTGTGAAATGAAGCATTTCAAGCACATCATTGACTCTGAAGCTAATATTTTCTGATGTAATGACACCTCAAAAATAATTTCCTTCAATAAAACAGTGAAAACAAAGGAATTTTGCTAAAATATTTTTTAGCTGCAACCAGCAGCGCTGGCCCCTGCGTGCGCAGACCCTACACCTTCTTGCTGGTCTTGATTTACTGCTGGTGGGCATCAGATATTCTAGCTTGTTTGCCTGTCTCTGTCTATCGAGCCTGCTGTCTGGGTCTGTGTTTACTGTCAATGGTTGTATGCGGCCCTGCGTGCATATCGATGCGATTTCCGTTTCCCCATTACTTCTTCTCTCTTTTTTCCTCGCCTTTCTCTAATCTGGAGAGCACTGTCGCCACCTAATGGGTCCCTAAAATAGCTTTTACACATTCAACATCCACCATACTTTCACAGGAGATGGATCTGGCTTTGATCCACGTCCCACCGTCAAAAAACGCAATTGACGAACATACTCGTCCTTGGCACTCTACGTTAGTATTTGAATTGACGAACATACTCGTCCTTGGCACTCAATGAGTTAAAATTAGACTGTTTAATAACAATCGAAAACCTTGCTCGTAGCTGCTTTGCTCAGACAGTGAAGTACAGCTGTGTGGTCAGTTTTCACAACTCCCCATTGTGTGGTCATGTCCAAATTCCCCCCACCCCCACCCCCTCTCTACTTTACACCCTACTTTACATGCTCCACATGTATGAAAGCAACATGCCTCATGTCTGAAAGGTTACACTTCACATATCCTCCGGGTCAGGCTCAGGGCAAGGGAATTGGAGGAATAACACTCCAACCTGACAGGAGGAACTAAATACAGTACCAGCAACAATTGTGCAGCCTACAAATTTGAGGCCATAGAGACCTCCCAGGAAGCTACAGGATGAGGAACCAAATAAATTTAACTGAGCAAAATATCTCAATAACAAAAAACAATGTCTGACTCAGAGAAATGGAGATAAATCAATATCATCATTTGCTTTTAGGGTTACAATCCAAAAGGTTTCTCTTTGGAGGAGATGTTTGAGTCTATCCCCTCCTCTGGCAGATTTGGGGATGACTTCTATTACCATGAAATGCCATGCATTTCAGTGTTGGGCCTCTACCCTGATGAAGGCTCTCTGTAGCTAACCGCGTTGGTCTTTTTAATTGTGTAAGATTGAGCCATGCCACAATAAAGGCTTTTTAACTGTTCTACCTGAAACAGAGTGGCCTTGGATTTTTCAAGTTTTTCCTGTACTCTACTCCATTTTTTTACTTTTACAAGGATCCAACTTGAACGTTTTCTCATGCTTCTCTCCACCCTCACCAAAGAGCACCTGTTTCAGTGATTTTACTAAGGACCCACGCAGCGCTTACTCAACCCTTCTGTTAAATAAAGTTTGACTGAGCTCCAGCTAAATTGTCAAGTATTGCAGCCTGCTTGCCACCCAGGCACTTACTATATGTAGCCTACTGAATTTATATGATATAAATGTAACCAAACAGGTCGGCTGTGTGCACACAGGATAAGTAGGTTAATTTTCTTTTGAAGAGAGCTCCTTTATTGATTTGTTTGGGTAGAGGGTTTACTCTGAACACATTTGAGAACTGAACTGAATTGAAGAAACTGAATTTCTACCTTTTGCTGTACAGTACCTCCAATACACTGGATATTGGGTTTACATTCTCACTCTGATTATGTAAGGGTTAATGCACGACGAGGTGTCCATTATCAGAAATTATTGGACGACGTGGAGGCGTAAACCGTCCGAGGTGAAGCCGCGAAGTCCAATAATTTCTGGATAATGGACACCTTGAAGTGCATTAACCCGCTTATACCATGGTCACTTGCCAAAGAAACAAAACAAGACCATTCATTTATATTTCCATGCATTTTGCAATCAAAATCTAGTTTTCATAACCTTGAATATGAGTTGAGAACTGGCGAGACAAAATAGTCCCCTCGGCTGCTCAAGATTAGGCTATCATTGGATAAAATGGCCGCTTAGTGCCTGCTGCACCTGGCGCAATTCTAGAGTCAAGCTAACTTTGACCGACTAATGTTTTTTCTAAACTTATAAAAGTGCCATATTAAGCGTTAACGGTGGTATAGAGCTCAAACGGCTCTGTCGTGGTCGTAATCCTGGCGCATTGATATGAACGGTGAACAGACCATTTAGCTAGGTGTACATTATCACTGTACATTATCACAAATTAATGGACACCTTGCAGCCAATCAGAATCGAGTATTCACCCAGACCATGGTATAATTAAGCAATATAGCATGAGAGCAAGTGTGTTGTGTTGAATATATCACACTGATAAGCTGTTATCCCACGAGGCCGCAGGCCTCGTGGGATAACAGCTTATCAGTGTGATATATTTCACAACACACGCTGCTCGAGTGCTATATTGCTTTTATAAAACGGTTTCCAAGTATAATAATATAATAATAATAATACTATAAGTCCGACTGGCATGGTTTTTCTTTAAGAGTCAGTTGAAACAATACTGTAAGGCGGGACCTCTAGCAAGAAGATAGACGTGCGGGTGATTTGATTGGATCGTTCTGGAGACTGAAGTCGACATTGGCCAATCCTGGCGCTTGCTGAGAGCAAAGCCCGACCAGGGGCCGGTTGCACCAATGGCGGCGATTGAGCCAGAAAGACAGTCTGAATGAAATTGAATGTAACGTTCCCAATTCTATGTATTAACTTCTAAAAAACTAACGGCAACATTTTGGAAGGCTAAGCCACACAACTAGTTAGTTATAATCTAACGTCGTGCTTTCAAAGACAGCGAACTGGCGGTGTTACGACGAACACGGCTCAGTTGACCGCAGTTACGACGATGACGGTCAAAAAGGTCTCCGCGGAGATCTCTGTTACAGGCAGTTAAGACCAGTGTAAGACCAGTTGGTGCAACCGGCCCCAGAGCCGTATGCCGACACCAAGTAACGTACTTTTAGTAAGAGAGTTGCGCCATCATGCGTCCATAATGACTCATTGTACAAAGACTTGAAGGACTAGTGACCCTCCATACAGCAGATCAGGAGAAAGCTGTTTGGCTCGAGCGCAGCACTGCCATTTAGTAAGAGAGTTGCCATGGTAACCAATAGCCCATGGCCATGGGTTATTGAACTCGGTTACTGGAATTATACAATGGCTGTGAACCAATCAGATTGCTTGATTTGAGGTACCCATTTTATAATGCTTGTTAACATTCTGCTTGGTGGTTCAAAAAGTGGCCCCCGGGCAAAGCCAGTTGAGTATCCCTGCTTTAGCCCATAGCACACCAATCAAACATTCCCCAACAACTGCCAGCATTGTTGTTGTTCTTTAACCTGATCAACAGATGGCCATTTACATCCTGCTTTACATACAGATTACTATCAGCAGACAAACACCTGTGGGTGATTTTCTCTGTCCATGTATTTTTTAAACCAGGTGTGATACCAACATTTAGCCCTTCATAGCCCCTCTGAATGACTTTCCATGAGGGCATTTCATTCTTTCCTCTCTGTGCTGCCTCAGTTGTTGAAACCTGAAAAAGTAGAAAGGACTTCTAATATTCTGTCAGACAGTGAGTAGGGAACTCTCAAACTGCAGCACATAACCACAGAGCTGACCAGCCAACTGTATGAGGCAGTAACCGTTTTGCTAGAATTTGACAGCATTATCACAACTAATTTCACAGTAGGCTACTAATCAAATCTGACATGGATTAATTTGTGTGTGTGTGTGTGTGTGTGTGTGTGTGTGTGTGTGTGTGTGTGTGTGTGTGTGTGTGCAGTTTGTCAGGCTGTCTGCTTACAGAGGAAGGCTGTGCTTCTCTGGCCTCAGCTCTGAGCTCCAACCCCTCCCATCTGAGAGAGCTGGACCTGAGCTACAATCATCCAGGAGGCCCAGGAGTGGAGCTGCTCTCTGCTGCACTGGAGGATCCACACTGGAGACTGGACTCTCTCAGGTATATATTTAAAAAGCATCACCCTCCCCTATTTCCTCCATTGACCCCTTCCATAAATAACGAACGGTCCCTATTATATGGAAAACCCTTCATAGGGAAGGTTTTGTTTCTGTCCTCAAATAGAATACTCTGGTCTGACTTTGTTTGCCCCACAGTGTGGACCATGGTGGAGTCCAGAGGTTGAAACCAGGTCTGAGGAAGTGTAAGTGTTTATCTCCTTAATAAATGCACGACCGTCTGTCTGTATGTTCTCTGTTTATCACACATCTCGAGAGCCGTTCGTCCGATCGACTTCAAACTTGCCGAGTGTGTTTCTGAGACACTGAGAAAATGCAGTGTTGAATAGTGCAAATTAGACACGTGACATGTTCAATATTAATACTTCTAGACAAGATTTTTACTATAAGCACCGCCCCACTGGGATGCGCTGGCGAGCAACCAGCGAGCCGGAAGCTGTGTGGTGCTGGCGGAGCTTAATAATATATGTGAAATTTGTGGACCTATAGGAGGTAAATCTGTGCATGGATTTTATTTTCTCCAGCAGATATCTTAAGGCTGCAACACACCACCAAAACTTCAAAAGACAAAGAATGCCGACTGTTGCATCACCTCACGTCTCCTGTGTCGCGGCCAAAAATGTGCACTTGAACACACTGCAAAGACAACAGTCAACTAGTATAGCACGTACGTTACTGTGACTGCATGAGACCATAGTCAAGTCAAGTTTATTTGTATAGCCCTAATTCACAAGCATGTCTCAGAGGACTTCACAGAAAATATGTCTAGCTAATTCTAGCTGACACAACAGTAGCAATTACAGTAGTAAGGAAAACACATTGAACAATCATATGATAGAGAAATATAGAAAATATAGAAATATAGAATAGAAAGGGTGCCATGCTTTAGGGTAGAATGGGTGCTATGCTTTAGAATAGTGGGGGAGGAGAGATCAGGAGAGGGAGGAGGTGGGGAGTGTGCAGGGGAGGGAGAGCAGGGGGAATGTGAGAGGAGAGAGTAGGAAAGTGATGAGGTCAATTTCCCACATGAATGGGAAATGTGGGGGAGGAGAGAGCAGGGAAGGGGAGGAGAGAGCAGCGAAGGGGAGGAGGTGGGGAAGGGAGAAAGAGGACAGAGCAGGGAAGGGGAGGAGAGAGCAGGGAAGGGGAGGAGGTGGGGAAGGGAGAAAGACGAGAGAGCAGAAGAGGGGAGGAGGGAGGGAGAGCGGGGGATGTGGGGGAGGAGAAAGCAGGGAAAGGGAGAAGGTGGGGAGGGAATGGGAAATGTGGGGGAGGAGAGAGCAGGGAAGGAGAGTAGGGATGTACCGATTGCCATTTTCTTGGCCGATTCCGATTTCCGATTTTTGAATAGTCTGACTTGCCGATACCGATTTTTGCCGATTCCGATTTTTTTTCTAAAAACAACAATTGACAGCTTACACAAAAGTTTTTGTAACTTTGTTTGAAAATTAAGATTCATAGAACAATTCTTACATCTAATGGGGATCCAAATAAACAAATAAACAATTCTTATCATTTGCATGAAGTCTCACTCAAACACATCTCAAACACATCTCAAAATAAAAGTGTTCCAGGTTACTGGACAGAGCTTTTTTGTGCAAATACAATGAATACAAAAATTAAATTAAATCCAATAGCCTATATCCCACAGCTATCATGCATTTACTTTTCAAAAAGAAAACAGGTGCAACAGAACATCAAAATGATCCATGGACAAGGAGTTTATAGACTGGCTCCAGACCAGTCCTCTTGAGTAGAGGGGAAATTAGTTTATGAGTTACAGTAACGATCTTCAGTCTGAATATCAGGCGGAGTTTACACACAGTCCGAAGTTTGGTATGCGTATTTTTATCTGCCATCCGAAAAAATATCGTCACGCACAGAAAACGTTGCACACTTGTGAGTCCGATGCATTTTTATTATTATGTCCGTCGTTCTCATGTCGTTCTATTTGCAATACGAAACAAATAGTCTCTCCTGTATCCACGTTACAACATGACTGACAGGCTGAGGCAGCAGCGCTGATGTGGAATGGAGAATGCAGGTCGGGGAATGGTTATACTGGACACAATGCTCACGTTCACCTCGCCAAGCCGGCTGTGCACGGTGGCGCGTGCCGATCGATCGGTGCATCCCTAAAGGAGAGGTGTGGAAGGAGCAGGGGAAGGGGGAAGGAGAAAGATCATGGGTGCCATGGTATAGAATAGAATGGGTGCCATGCTTTAGAATAGTGGGGGAGGATAGTTCAGGAAAGGCAGGAGGTGGGGAGGGAGAGCAGGGGGAGTATGAGAGAGAGTATGAGGAGAGAACAGGGAAAGGAGGGGATGCCATGCTTTAGAGTAGAATGAGTGGTATGCTTTAGAGCAGTGGTAGCCAACCAGTCGCCCGCGGGCGACCAGTCGCCCGCGGGGTGGCGCTGTGGCGCCCGCAAGCCACGTTCAGAAAAATGTAAAAAAAAAAAAAAAAAAAAAAAATTTTTTTTTTTTTTTTTTTTTTTACACAAACAAGACAAAACAGACAAACAGGCTCAGCCACATGGGAAAGAAAGAAAAAACAAAAAAACGAAACAAAAAAATATAATCAGAAAAATTAATTTTTTATTTGTTTTTCTCCTCCCTTCCCACAATAACACACAAATGTAGAAAAGAATTTGTTTAACAATGCATACGTTTTAAAAACGTTTATTGTCTGTGTATAATTTATTGTCTGTGTATAATTAATTATTGATTAACTATTTTGATCCGCCTGGGCTGGGGTCAAAGTTTAGTTTTCAAGTCAAGTCAAGTCAAGTTTATTTATATAGCCCTAATTCACAAGCATGTCTCAGAGGGCTTCACAGAAAGTATGTCTAGCTGATTCTAGCTAACACACAGTAACAAGAATATACAGAATAAAGATAACATTTGAACATTTGAAGAAAGCAGGAGAGTGGAGGAGGGAGGGAGAGGGAGGAGGGAGGAGAGGGGGGAGGTGGGGAGAAAATAGGAAATGTGGAGGAGGAGAGAACAGAGGAGGAGAGATGAGGGTACAGGGGAGGGAGAGCCAGGGTAGGGGTAGGGTCTAGGGTTGGGGGAGGGGAGGGAGTAGGATACGGGCCCGGATTAGGGCGAGGGTGGGGAGAAATGGGAAATGTGGAGGAGGAGAGAACAGAGAAGGAGAGGTGGGAGGGTGCAGGGGAGGGAGAGCAGGGGGAATGTGAGAGGGAGGAGAGGGCAGAGAGGAGGAGAGAACAGAGAAGGGGAGGTGGGAGGGCGCAGGGGAAGGAGAGCAACGGGAATGTGAGAGAGGGGAGAGGACAGAGAGGAGGAGAGAACAGAGAAGGAGAGGTGGAAGGGTACAGGGGAGGTAGAGTAGAGGTAGGGTCTAGGGTGGAGGGAGGGAGTAGGATACGGGCCCGGATGAGGGCGAGGGTGGGGGGAAAATGGGAAATGTGGAGGAGGAGAGAACAGAGAAGGAGAGGTGGGAGGGTGCAGGGGAAGGAGAGCAGGGGGAATGTGAGAGAGGGGGGAGGACAGAGAGGAGGAGAGAGGCAGAGAAGGAGAGGTGGGAGGGTGCAGGGGAAGGAGAGCAGGGGGAATGTGAGAGAAGGGAGAGCAGGAAGTGGCAGGGATTCAGGAAAATAGGGGAGAAGAGGAGAAGGAGCAGAGGGGGGGAGAAGGAGGAGAGAGCAGGAGAAGGGAGGGGGGGCGGTGGGATGTGGGGGAGGAAAGAGCATGGAAAGAGAGGAGAACAAGAAGGAGGAAGAAGGGAAGAAGCGGGGGAAGGGGGAAAGAGAGAGGGGGGGGGGGAGAAGATCAGACAACTGACTACTCTAAGCATTAACCAGAGCTAACTGGGACATAGTATCTAGCTAATCTACAGCCTAATCTGGCCTATCCTACCCTGCTCTAGTCTGATTTTAGCCTGAACACTAACAGGTCAGCCTTAGGCTGTAGCTAATCTATCGCCTACCTAAGCTGTTCTAAACCAACCGGCAGCCCTCGACCAGTGATGAAGAGCACCGATGCCCCCCGACCCGGCCCCCGCCCACATAAGGCGTGGGAGGGAAGGCCAGGCCGGGACACAGCGGCACCCCCTCACCCCCAGTGAACGCAAGAAAACCTGTCCACCATATGGTGGCAATCCACACATGGATCGCCACATGGATTGCCCCAGTGACTTGGCTGAGGAGGAACCTTGTGAGGTCGTTGTGCTAGGGGCCCATTGCTGCGGCCCGGGCGGACCCAGCCCCCACGCGACCCGCCCCCCCAGCCCCCAGCCACCAGCATAGTGACTGAGAGCGTGAGAGCAGGCCACGCGGGGGACGGGCCCACCCAGGCCACAGCAGCGGACCCCCATCTGGGGACTCCCTTCCGAGACAGGCCGAGAGATGCCGGGCTAAACCATGCACAGAGTTTCCGATAATGAAACTCTGTGAATGGTTTATTATGGAAATAAAATTTACAAGAGAACAGAAAATTGAAAATGTAAAAAAGAGTCCAACAGAAGGGATATAAAAATGTAATTTTTAAATTATCCTAAGATCAGGGAAGGGAGTTGAAAATCTAAAAAGTAGAGTCCAAAAAGAAGTAGAAAATGCAGTCTTTAAGTGTTCGTAGGTTTAGAGAATACTAGTTAATTAGCTAGGTGAAAAAAGGGGTAACAAGAATGGGAGTTCCATGAGGATGATCTGAGGAATCCATGAGTCCGCGTTGGTGACATGGGTTAAGAGGAGGGGAGGGGAGGATAGGAGTCGGAGGTGATGATTAAGAGGAGGGGAGGATAGGAGTTGGAGGTGATGATGAGGCGGCGGGGGCGGGGGGCTGGGGGGGCGCCCCCCCCCTTCCCTTAGGCAAGCAGGTGACCAGGATGATGAGGATAGGGGTCGGTGATGGTGATGAGCCCGGGGTGTCAGACAGTAGAAGGAGTAGTGGGTAGATGGCCTAGAGTGACGACAGGTGGCTAGGGCGATGACGGCCGGACCTAGGGCTGCAGCGGTGGGGTGTACGTCAGGCCAATGAAGGACACCTGAGGGGGAGAGAGAGAAGAGAGCGGGGGAATCTGCGCAGAGGTGGAACTAACTCTATAGACAACAATAAAATTGGGTCAAATCAAAATTTATTAGAATTATTTAGGATGACTAATATTATACTGCTAATTCAGGTCTAGGTAGTCTAGGTCTAAGTTTAGACTGATACTGCTGGCTTGTGATAGCCCGCTCAGCAGTTCAGGGCTAGGTTTATTCACCAGCTAAAATCTATCTGAGCTACTGGATCGGCTGATGCCATATTATTAAATTAGGTCAAGTCTAAGTTTATACTGATACTGCTGGCTTGAGATAGCCCGCTCAGCAGTTCAGGACTAAGTTTATTCACCAGCTATTTGATTTTATATCTGAGCTACTGGGTCGGCTGATGCCATATTATTAAATTAGGTCAAGTCTAAGTTTATACTGATACTGCTGGCTTGAGATAGCCCGCTCAGCAGTTCAGGACTAAGTTTATTCATCAGCTATTTGATTTTATATCCGAGCTACTGGATCGGCTGATGCCATATTATTAAATTAGGTCAAGTCTAAGTTTATATTGATACTGCTGGCTTGTGATAGCCCGCTCAGCAGTTCAGGACTAAGTTTATTCACCAGCTATTTGAATTTATATCTGAGCTATTGGATCGGCTGATGCCATATTATTAAATTAAATTAGGTCAAATCTAATTTTATACTGATACTGCTGGCTTGAGATAGCCCGCTCAGCAGTTCAGGACTAAGTTTATTCACCAGTTATTTGATTTTATATCTGAGCTACTGGATCGGCTGATGCCATATTATTAAATTAGGTCCAGTCTAAGTTTATACTGATACTGCTGGCTTGAGATAGCCCGCTCAGCAGTTCAGGACTAAGTTTATTCACCAAACTATTTGATTTTCTATCTAGGCTACTGGGTCGACTGATGCCATATTATTTAAATTAGGTCAAGTCTAAGTTTATACTGATATTGCTGGCTTGAGACAGCCCGCTCAGCAATTCAGGATTGTATGTACTCAAGAGCTAATAAATATTTCTAGAGAATGACATCATCAAACATAACCATCAAGCACAACCAAATGATTGGGAGAATAAATGGGTTTTGAGTCTAGTTTTGAAGATTTCAATGGAGCCAGCTTCCCTAACTGACAGAGGAAGCTGGTTCCAGAGATGTGGAGCACGGTAAGAAAATGCTCTGCTACCTGCTGATTTTTTCTTAATTTTAGGGACGGTAAGATAATTACCGTCCTGTGAGCGGAGAGTACGCGTGGGAACATAAGGAATGATTAGCTCAGATAAGTACGGAGGTGCGAGCCCGTGCAAAGATTTATAGGTTAACAGAAGCACCTTAAAGTCTGATCTGGCCTGAATTGGGAGCCAGTGGAGGGAGATTAAGACCGGAGTTATATGATCAAACTTCTTAGTTCTAGTTAGAATTCTAGCAGCGGCGTTTTGCACGAGTTGTAATTTATTTGTGCTACAAAGTGGAAGGCCAGAGAATAAGACATTACAGTAATCGAGTCTAGATGAAACAAAGGCGTGTATTAAGGTTTCGGCATCCGTTGCATTTAGCAAGGGACGGATCTTTGAGATATTGCGAAGATGAAAGAAAGCTATTTTAGTGATGTCCTTAATGTGAGCATCGAATGACAGAGTAGGATCAAAGGTAACACCTAGGTTTTTCACCTTTGAGTTTGGAGTAATTACGCAGTTCTCAATGTTCAGACTAAGATCAGTGAGAAATGGAAGTTGGGTTTTTGGGCCAACAACTAGTAGTTCAGTTTTGTTGGCGTTTAGTCGTAAGAAATTATTTGACATCCAATCTGTAACAGCGATTAAGCAGGATTCAAGATTAGCGAGTTTAGAGCGATCGTCTGGTCTAATTGGTATATAAATTTGGGTATCGTCGGCATAACAGTGGAAGTTAATGCCATATCTACGGAAAATTTCGCCAAGAGGCAGTAAGTAAACTCCAAAGAGTAAGGGACCCAGGACTGATCCCTGCGGTACACCAAACTTCACTGAGGAGAATGTGGACATAATATTTTTATATGAGACACAGTGTGTCCTATCAGACAAATATGACTTTAGCCAGGATAGGGCAGTGCCCCGGATACCTACGTAGTTAGATAAGCGGTCTAGGAGGATCTTATGATCGATTGTATCGAAGGCTGCGCTTGGAGGAGGAGGAAGAAGGGAGGAAGCGGGGGAAGGGGGAAAGAGAGAGGGGGGGGGGGGGAGAAGATCAGACAACTGACTACTCTAAGCATTAACCAGAGCTAACTGGGACATAGTATCTAGCTAATCTACAGCCTAATCTGGCCTATCCTACCCTGCTCTAGTCTGATTTTAGCCTGAACACTAACAGGTCAGCCTTAGGCTGTAGCTAATCTATCGCCTACCTAAGCTGTTCTAAACCAACCGGCAGCCCTCGACCAGTGATGAAGAGCACCGATGCCCCCCGACCCGGCCCCCGCCCACATAAGGCGTGGGAGGGAAGGCCAGGCCGGGACACAGCGGCACCCCCTCACCCCCAGTGAACGCAAGAAAACCTGTCCACCATATGGTGGCAATCCACACATGGATCGCCACATGGATTGCCCCAGTGACTTGGCTGAGGAGGAACCTTGTGAGGTCGTTGTGCTAGGGGCCCATTGCTGCGGCCCGGGCGGACCCAGCCCCCACGCGACCCGCCCCCCCAGCCCCCAGCCACCAGCATAGTGACTGAGAGCGTGAGAGCAGGCCACGCGGGGGACGGGCCCACCCAGGCCACAGCAGCGGACCCCCATCTGGGGACTCCCTTCCGAGACAGGCCGAGAGATGCCGGGCTAAACCATGCACAGAGTTTCCGATAATGAAACTCTGTGAATGGTTTATTATGGAAATAAAATTTACAAGAGAACAGAAAATTGAAAATGTAAAAAAGAGTCCAACAGAAGGGATATAAAAATGTAATTTTTAAATTATCCTAAGATCAGGGAAGGGAGTTGAAAATCTAAAAAGTAGAGTCCAAAAAGAAGTAGAAAATGCAGTCTTTAAGTGTTCGTAGGTTTAGAGAATACTAGTTAATTAGCTAGGTGAAAAAAGGGGTAACAGGAATGGGAGTTCCATGAGGATGATCTGAGGAATCCATGAGTCCGCGTTGGTGACATGGGTTAAGAGGAGGGGAGGGGAGGATAGGAGTCGGAGGTGATGATTAAGAGGAGGGGAGGATAGGAGTTGGAGGTGATGATGAGGCGGCGGGGGCGGGGGGCTGGGGGGGCGCCCCCCCCCTTCCCTTAGGCAAGCAGGTGACCAGGATGATGAGGATAGGGGTCGGTGATGGTGATGAGCCCGGGGTGTCAGACAGTAGAAGGAGTAGTGGGTAGATGGCCTAGAGTGACGACAGGTGGCTAGGGCGATGACGGCCGGACCTAGGGCTGCAGCGGTGGGGTGTACGTCAGGCCAATGAAGGACACCTGAGGGGGAGAGAGAGAAGAGAGCGGGGGAATCTGCGCAGAGGTGGAACTAACTCTATAGACAACAATAAAATTGGGTCAAATCAAAATTTATTAGAATTATTTAGGATGACTAATATTATACTGCTAATTCAGGTCTAGGTAGTCTAGGTCTAAGTTTAGACTGATACTGCTGGCTTGTGATAGCCCGCTCAGCAGTTCAGGGCTAGGTTTATTCACCAGCTAAAATCTATCTGAGCTACTGGATCGGCTGATGCCATATTATTAAATTAGGTCAAGTCTAAGTTTATACTGATACTGCTGGCTTGAGATAGCCCGCTCAGCAGTTCAGGACTAAGTTTATTCACCAGCTATTTGATTTTATATCTGAGCTACTGGGTCGGCTGATGCCATATTATTAAATTAGGTCAAGTCTAAGTTTATACTGATACTGCTGGCTTGAGATAGCCCGCTCAGCAGTTCAGGACTAAGTTTATTCATCAGCTATTTGATTTTATATCCGAGCTACTGGATCGGCTGATGCCATATTATTAAATTAGGTCAAGTCTAAGTTTATATTGATACTGCTGGCTTGTGATAGCCCGCTCAGCAGTTCAGGACTAAGTTTATTCACCAGCTATTTGAATTTATATCTGAGCTATTGGATCGGCTGATGCCATATTATTAAATTAAATTAGGTCAAATCTAATTTTATACTGATACTGCTGGCTTGAGATAGCCCGCTCAGCAGTTCAGGACTAAGTTTATTCACCAGTTATTTGATTTTATATCTGAGCTACTGGATCGGCTGATGCCATATTATTAAATTAGGTCCAGTCTAAGTTTATACTGATACTGCTGGCTTGAGATAGCCCGCTCAGCAGTTCAGGACTAAGTTTATTCACCAAACTATTTGATTTTCTATCTAGGCTACTGGGTCGACTGATGCCATATTATTTAAATTAGGTCAAGTCTAAGTTTATACTGATATTGCTGGCTTGAGACAGCCCGCTCAGCAATTCAGGATTGTATGTACTCAAGAGCTAATAAATATTTCTAGAGAATGACATCATCAAACATAACCATCAAGCACAACCAAATGATTGGGAGAATAAATGGGTTTTGAGTCTAGTTTTGAAGATTTCAATGGAGCCAGCTTCCCTAACTGACAGAGGAAGCTGGTTCCAGAGATGTGGAGCACGGTAAGAAAATGCTCTGCTACCTGCTGATTTTTTCTTAATTTTAGGGACGGTAAGATAATTACCGTCCTGTGAGCGGAGAGTACGCGTGGGAACATAAGGAATGATTAGCTCAGATAAGTACGGAGGTGCGAGCCCGTGCAAAGATTTATAGGTTAACAGAAGCACCTTAAAGTCTGATCTGGCCTGAATTGGGAGCCAGTGGAGGGAGATTAAGACCGGAGTTATATGATCAAACTTCTTAGTTCTAGTTAGAATTCTAGCAGCGGCGTTTTGCACGAGTTGTAATTTATTTGTGCTACAAAGTGGAAGGCCAGAGAATAAGACATTACAGTAATCGAGTCTAGATGAAACAAAGGCGTGTATTAAGGTTTCGGCATCCGTTGCATTTAGCAAGGGACGGATCTTTGAGATATTGCGAAGATGAAAGAAAGCTATTTTAGTGATGTCCTTAATGTGAGCATCGAATGACAGAGTAGGATCAAAGGTAACACCTAGGTTTTTCACCTTTGAGTTTGGAGTAATTACGCAGTTCTCAATGTTCAGACTAAGATCAGTGAGAAATGGAAGTTGGGTTTTTGGGCCAACAACTAGTAGTTCAGTTTTGTTGGCGTTTAGTCGTAAGAAATTATTTGACATCCAATCTGTAACAGCGATTAAGCAGGATTCAAGATTAGCGAGTTTAGAGCGATCGTCTGGTCTAATTGGTATATAAATTTGGGTATCGTCGGCATAACAGTGGAAGTTAATGCCATATCTACGGAAAATTTCGCCAAGAGGCAGTAAGTAAACTCCAAAGAGTAAGGGACCCAGGACTGATCCCTGCGGTACACCAAACTTCACTGAGGAGAATGTGGACATAATATTTTTATATGAGACACAGTGTGTCCTATCAGACAAATATGACTTTAGCCAGGATAGGGCAGTGCCCCGGATACCTACGTAGTTAGATAAGCGGTCTAGGAGGATCTTATGATCGATTGTATCGAAGGCTGCGCTTGGAGGAGGAGGAAGAAGGGAGGAAGCGGGGGAAGGGGGAAAGAGAGAGGGGGGGGGGGGAGAAGATCAGACAACTGACTACTCTAAGCATTAACCAGAGCTAACTGGGACATAGTATCTAGCTAATCTACAGCCTAATCTGGCCTATCCTACCCTGCTCTAGTCTGATTTTAGCCTGAACACTAACAGGTCAGCCTTAGGCTGTAGCTAATCTATCGCCTACCTAAGCTGTTCTAAACCAACCGGCAGCCCTCGACCAGTGATGAAGAGCACCGATGCCCCCCGACCCGGCCCCCGCCCACATAAGGCGTGGGAGGGAAGGCCAGGCCGGGACACAGCGGCACCCCCTCACCCCCAGTGAACGCAAGAAAACCTGTCCACCATATGGTGGCAATCCACACATGGATCGCCACATGGATTGCCCCAGTGACTTGGCTGAGGAGGAACCTTGTGAGGTCGTTGTGCTAGGGGCCCATTGCTGCGGCCCGGGCGGACCCAGCCCCCACGCGACCCGCCCCCCCAGCCCCCAGCCACCAGCATAGTGACTGAGAGCGTGAGAGCAGGCCACGCGGGGGACGGGCCCACCCAGGCCACAGCAGCGGACCCCCATCTGGGGACTCCCTTCCGAGACAGGCCGAGAGATGCCGGGCTAAACCATGCACAGAGTTTCCGATAATGAAACTCTGTGAATGGTTTATTATGGAAATAAAATTTACAAGAGAACAGAAAATTGAAAATGTAAAAAAGAGTCCAACAGAAGGGATATAAAAATGTAATTTTTAAATTATCCTAAGATCAGGGAAGGGAGTTGAAAATCTAAAAAGTAGAGTCCAAAAAGAAGTAGAAAATGCAGTCTTTAAGTGTTCGTAGGTTTAGAGAATACTAGTTAATTAGCTAGGTGAAAAAAGGGGTAACAAGAATGGGAGTTCCATGAGGATGATCTGAGGAATCCATGAGTCCGCGTTGGTGACATGGGTTAAGAGGAGGGGAGGGGAGGATAGGAGTCGGAGGTGATGATTAAGAGGAGGGGAGGATAGGAGTTGGAGGTGATGATGAGGCGGCGGGGGCGGGGGGCTGGGGGGGCGCCCCCCCCCTTCCCTTAGGCAAGCAGGTGACCAGGATGATGAGGATAGGGGTCGGTGATGGTGATGAGCCCGGGGTGTCAGACAGTAGAAGGAGTAGTGGGTAGATGGCCTAGAGTGACGACAGGTGGCTAGGGCGATGACGGCCGGACCTAGGGCTGCAGCGGTGGGGTGTACGTCAGGCCAATGAAGGACACCTGAGGGGGAGAGAGAGAAGAGAGCGGGGGAATCTGCGCAGAGGTGGAACTAACTCTATAGACAACAATAAAATTGGGTCAAATCAAAATTTATTAGAATTATTTAGGATGACTAATATTATACTGCTAATTCAGGTCTAGGTAGTCTAGGTCTAAGTTTAGACTGATACTGCTGGCTTGTGATAGCCCGCTCAGCAGTTCAGGGCTAGGTTTATTCACCAGCTAAAATCTATCTGAGCTACTGGATCGGCTGATGCCATATTATTAAATTAGGTCAAGTCTAAGTTTATACTGATACTGCTGGCTTGAGATAGCCCGCTCAGCAGTTCAGGACTAAGTTTATTCACCAGCTATTTGATTTTATATCTGAGCTACTGGGTCGGCTGATGCCATATTATTAAATTAGGTCAAGTCTAAGTTTATACTGATACTGCTGGCTTGAGATAGCCCGCTCAGCAGTTCAGGACTAAGTTTATTCATCAGCTATTTGATTTTATATCCGAGCTACTGGATCGGCTGATGCCATATTATTAAATTAGGTCAAGTCTAAGTTTATATTGATACTGCTGGCTTGTGATAGCCCGCTCAGCAGTTCAGGACTAAGTTTATTCACCAGCTATTTGAATTTATATCTGAGCTATTGGATCGGCTGATGCCATATTATTAAATTAAATTAGGTCAAATCTAATTTTATACTGATACTGCTGGCTTGAGATAGCCCGCTCAGCAGTTCAGGACTAAGTTTATTCACCAGTTATTTGATTTTATATCTGAGCTACTGGATCGGCTGATGCCATATTATTAAATTAGGTCCAGTCTAAGTTTATACTGATACTGCTGGCTTGAGATAGCCCGCTCAGCAGTTCAGGACTAAGTTTATTCACCAAACTATTTGATTTTCTATCTAGGCTACTGGGTCGACTGATGCCATATTATTTAAATTAGGTCAAGTCTAAGTTTATACTGATATTGCTGGCTTGAGACAGCCCGCTCAGCAATTCAGGATTGTATGTACTCAAGAGCTAATAAATATTTCTAGAGAATGACATCATCAAACATAACCATCAAGCACAACCAAATGATTGGGAGAATAAATGGGTTTTGAGTCTAGTTTTGAAGATTTCAATGGAGCCAGCTTCCCTAACTGACAGAGGAAGCTGGTTCCAGAGATGTGGAGCACGGTAAGAAAATGCTCTGCTACCTGCTGATTTTTTCTTAATTTTAGGGACGGTAAGATAATTACCGTCCTGTGAGCGGAGAGTACGCGTGGGAACATAAGGAATGATTAGCTCACATAAGTACGGAGGTGCGAGCCCGTGCAAAGATTTATAGGTTAACAGAAGCACCTTAAAGTCTGATCTGGCCTGAATTGGGAGCCAGTGGAGGGAGATTAAGACCGGAGTTATATGATCAAACTTCTTAGTTCTAGTTAGAATTCTAGCAGCGGCGTTTTGCACGAGTTGTAATTTATTTGTGCTACAAAGTGGAAGGCCAGAGAATAAGACATTACAGTAATCGAGTCTAGATGAAACAAAGGCGTGTATTAAGGTTTCGGCATCCGTTGCATTTAGCAAGGGACGGATCTTTGAGATATTGCGAAGATGAAAGAAAGCTATTTTAGTGATGTCCTTAATGTGAGCATCGAATGACAGAGTAGGATCAAAGGTAACACCTAGGTTTTTCACCTTTGAGTTTGGAGTAATTACGCAGTTCTCAATGTTCAGACTAAGATCAGTGAGAAATGGAAGTTGGGTTTTTGGGCCAACAACTAGTAGTTCAGTTTTGTTGGCGTTTAGTCGTAAGAAATTATTTGACATCCAATCTGTAACAGCGATTAAGCAGGATTCAAGATTAGCGAGTTTAGAGCGATCGTCTGGTCTAATTGGTATATAAATTTGGGTATCGTCGGCATAACAGTGGAAGTTAATGCCATATCTACGGAAAATTTCGCCAAGAGGCAGTAAGTAAACTCCAAAGAGTAAGGGACCCAGGACTGATCCCTGCGGTACACCAAACTTCACTGAGGAGAATGTGGACATAATATTTTTATATGAGACACAGTGTGTCCTATCAGACAAATATGACTTTAGCCAGGATAGGGCAGTGCCCCGGATACCTACGTAGTTAGATAAGCGGTCTAGGAGGATCTTATGATCGATTGTATCGAAGGCTGCGCTTGGAGGAGGAGGAAGAAGGGAGGAAGCGGGGGAAGGGGGAAAGAGAGAGGGGGGGGGGGGAGAAGATCAGACAACTGACTACTCTAAGCATTAACCAGAGCTAACTGGGACATAGTATCTAGCTAATCTACAGCCTAATCTGGCCTATCCTACCCTGCTCTAGTCTGATTTTAGCCTGAACACTAACAGGTCAGCCTTAGGCTGTAGCTAATCTATCGCCTACCTAAGCTGTTCTAAACCAACCGGCAGCCCTCGACCAGTGATGAAGAGCACCGATGCCCCCCGACCCGGCCCCCGCCCACATAAGGCGTGGGAGGGAAGGCCAGGCCGGGACACAGCGGCACCCCCTCACCCCCAGTGAACGCAAGAAAACCTGTCCACCATATGGTGGCAATCCACACATGGATCGCCACATGGATTGCCCCAGTGACTTGGCTGAGGAGGAACCTTGTGAGGTCGTTGTGCTAGGGGCCCATTGCTGCGGCCCGGGCGGACCCAGCCCCCACGCGACCCGCCCCCCCAGCCCCCAGCCACCAGCATAGTGACTGAGAGCGTGAGAGCAGGCCACGCGGGGGACGGGCCCACCCAGGCCACAGCAGCGGACCCCCATCTGGGGACTCCCCTCCGAGACAGGCCGAGAGATGCCGGGCTAAACCATGCACAGAGTTTCCGATAATGAAACTCTGTGAATGGTTTATTATGGAAATAAAATTTACAAGAGAACAGAAAATTGAAAATGTAAAAAAGAGTCCAACAGAAGGGATATAAAAATGTAATTTTTAAATTATCCTAAGATCAGGGAAGGGAGTTGAAAATCTAAAAAGTAGAGTCCAAAAAGAAGTAGAAAATGCAGTCTTTAAGTGTTCATAGGTTTAGAGAATACTAGTTAATTAGCTAGGTGAAAAAAGGGGTAACAAGAATGGGAGTTCCATGAGGATGATCTGAGGAATCCATGAGTCCGCGTTGGTGACATGGGTTAAGAGGAGGGGAGGGGAGGATAGGAGTCGGAGGTGATGATTAAGAGGAGGGGAGGATAGGAGTTGGAGGTGATGATGAGGCGGCGGGGGCGGGGGGCTGGGGGGGCGCCCCCCCCCCTTCCCTTAGGCAAGCAGGTGACCAGGATGATGAGGATAGGGGTCGGTGATGGTGATGAGCCCGGGGTGTCAGACAGTAGAAGGAGTAGTGGGTAGATGGCCTAGAGTGACGACAGGTGGCTAGGGCGATGACGGCCGGACCTAGGGCTGCAGCGGTGGGGTGTACGTCAGGCCAATGAAGGACACCTGAGGGGGAGAGAGAGAAGAGAGCAGGGGAATCTGCGCAGAGGTGGAACTAACTCTATAGACAACAATAAAATTGGGTCAAATCAAAATTTATTAGAATTATTTAGGATGACTAATATTATACTGCTAATTCAGGTCTAGGTAGTCTAGGTCTAAGTTTAGACTGATACTGCTGGCTTGTGATAGCCCGCTCAGCAGTTCAGGGCTAGGTTTATTCACCAGCTAAAATCTATCTGAGCTACTGGATCGGCTGATGCCATATTATTAAATTAGGTCAAGTCTAAGTTTATACTGATACTGCTGGCTTGAGATAGCCCGCTCAGCAGTTCAGGACTAAGTTTATTCACCAGCTATTTGATTTTATATCTGAGCTACTGGGTCGGCTGATGCCATATTATTAAATTAGGTCAAGTCTAAGTTTATACTGATACTGCTGGCTTGAGATAGCCCGCTCAGCAGTTCAGGACTAAGTTTATTCATCAGCTATTTGATTTTATATCCGAGCTACTGGATCGGCTGATGCCATATTATTAAATTAGGTCAAGTCTAAGTTTATATTGATACTGCTGGCTTGTGATAGCCCGCTCAGCAGTTCAGGACTAAGTTTATTCACCAGCTATTTGAATTTATATCTGAGCTATTGGATCGGCTGATGCCATATTATTAAATTAAATTAGGTCAAATCTAATTTTATACTGATACTGCTGGCTTGAGATAGCCCGCTCAGCAGTTCAGGACTAAGTTTATTCACCAGTTATTTGATTTTATATCTGAGCTACTGGATCGGCTGATGCCATATTATTAAATTAGGTCCAGTCTAAGTTTATACTGATACTGCTGGCTTGAGATAGCCCGCTCAGCAGTTCAGGACTAAGTTTATTCACCAAACTATTTGATTTTCTATCTAGGCTACTGGGTCGACTGATGCCATATTATTTAAATTAGGTCAAGTCTAAGTTTATACTGATATTGCTGGCTTGAGACAGCCCGCTCAGCAATTCAGGATTGTATGTACTCAAGAGCTAATAAATATTTCTAGAGAATGACATCATCAAACATAACCATCAAGCACAACCAAATGATTGGGAGAATAAATGGGTTTTGAGTCTAGTTTTGAAGATTTCAATGGAGCCAGCTTCCCTAACTGACAGAGGAAGCTGGTTCCAGAGATGTGGAGCACGGTAAGAAAATGCTCTGCTACCTGCTGATTTTTTCTTAATTTTAGGGACGGTAAGATAATTACCGTCCTGTGAGCGGAGAGTACGCGTGGGAACATAAGGAATGATTAGCTCAGATAAGTACGGAGGTGCGAGCCCGTGCAAAGATTTATAGGTTAACAGAAGCACCTTAAAGTCTGATCTGGCCTGAATTGGGAGCCAGTGGAGGGAGATTAAGACCGGAGTTATATGATCAAACTTCTTAGTTCTAGTTAGAATTCTAGCAGCGGCGTTTTGCACGAGTTGTAATTTATTTGTGCTACAAAGTGGAAGGCCAGAGAATAAGACATTACAGTAATCGAGTCTAGATGAAACAAAGGCGTGTATTAAGGTTTCGGCATCCGTTGCATTTAGCAAGGGACGGATCTTTGAGATATTGCGAAGATGAAAGAAAGCTATTTTAGTGATGTCCTTAATGTGAGCATCGAATGACAGAGTAGGATCAAAGGTAACACCTAGGTTTTTCACCTTTGAGTTTGGAGTAATTACGCAGTTCTCAATGTTCAGACTAAGATCAGTGAGAAATGGAAGTTGGGTTTTTGGGCCAACAACTAGTAGTTCAGTTTTGTTGGCGTTTAGTCGTAAGAAATTATTTGACATCCAATCTGTAACAGCGATTAAGCAGGATTCAAGATTAGCGAGTTTAGAGCGATCGTCTGGTCTAATTGGTATATAAATTTGGGTATCGTCGGCATAACAGTGGAAGTTAATGCCATATCTACGGAAAATTTCGCCAAGAGGCAGTAAGTAAACTCCAAAGAGTAAGGGACCCAGGACTGATCCCTGCGGTACACCAAACTTCACTGAGGAGAATGTGGACATAATATTTTTATATGAGACACAGTGTGTCCTATCAGACAAATATGACTTTAGCCAGGATAGGGCAGTGCCCCGGATACCTACGTAGTTAGATAAGCGGTCTAGGAGGATCTTATGATCGATTGTATCGAAGGCTGCGCTTGGAGGAGGAGGAAGAAGGGAGGAAGCGGGGGAAGGGGGAAAGAGAGAGGGGGGGGGGGGAGAAGATCAGACAACTGACTACTCTAAGCATTAACCAGAGCTAACTGGGACATAGTATCTAGCTAATCTACAGCCTAATCTGGCCTATCCTACCCTGCTCTAGTCTGATTTTAGCCTGAACACTAACAGGTCAGCCTTAGGCTGTAGCTAATCTATCGCCTACCTAAGCTGTTCTAAACCAACCGGCAGCCCTCGACCAGTGATGAAGAGCACCGATGCCCCCCGACCCGGCCCCCGCCCACATAAGGCGTGGGAGGGAAGGCCAGGCCGGGACACAGCGGCACCCCCTCACCCCCAGTGAACGCAAGAAAACCTGTCCACCATATGGTGGCAATCCACACATGGATCGCCACATGGATTGCCCCAGTGACTTGGCTGAGGAGGAACCTTGTGAGGTCGTTGTGCTAGGGGCCCATTGCTGCGGCCCGGGCGGACCCAGCCCCCACGCGACCCGCCCCCCCAGCCCCCAGCCACCAGCATAGTGACTGAGAGCGTGAGAGCAGGCCACGCGGGGGACGGGCCCACCCAGGCCACAGCAGCGGACCCCCATCTGGGGACTCCCTTCCGAGACAGGCCGAGAGATGTCGGGCTAAACCATGCACAGAGTTTCCGATAATGAAACTCTGTGAATGGTTTATTATGGAAATAAAATTTACAAGAGAACAGAAAATTGAAAATGTAAAAAAGAGTCCAACAGAAGGGATATAAAAATGTAATTTTTAAATTATCCTAAGATCAGGGAAGGGAGTTGAAAATCTAAAAAGTAGAGTCCAAAAAGAAGTAGAAAATGCAGTCTTTAAGTGTTCGTAGGTTTAGAGAATACTAGTTAATTAGCTAGGTGAAAAAAGGGGTAACAAGAATGGGAGTTCCATGAGGATGATCTGAGGAATCCATGAGTCCGCGTTGGTGACATGGGTTAAGAGGAGGGGAGGGGAGGATAGGAGTCGGAGGTGATGATTAAGAGGAGGGGAGGATAGGAGTTGGAGGTGATGATGAGGCGGCGGGGGCGGGGGGCTGGGGGGGCGCCCCCCCCCTTCCCTTAGGCAAGCAGGTGACCAGGATGATGAGGATAGGGGTCGGTGATGGTGATGAGCCCGGGGTGTCAGACAGTAGAAGGAGTAGTGGGTAGATGGCCTAGAGTGACGACAGGTGGCTAGGGCGATGACGGCCGGACCTAGGGCTGCAGCGGTGGGGTGTACGTCAGGCCAATGAAGGACACCTGAGGGGGAGAGAGAGAAGAGAGCGGGGGAATCTGCGCAGAGGTGGAACTAACTCTATAGACAACAATAAAATTGGGTCAAATCAAAATTTATTAGAATTATTTAGGATGACTAATATTATACTGCTAATTCAGGTCTAGGTAGTCTAGGTCTAAGTTTAGACTGATACTGCTGGCTTGTGATAGCCCGCTCAGCAGTTCAGGGCTAGGTTTATTCACCAGCTAAAATCTATCTGAGCTACTGGATCGGCTGATGCCATATTATTAAATTAGGTCAAGTCTAAGTTTATACTGATACTGCTGGCTTGAGATAGCCCGCTCAGCAGTTCAGGACTAAGTTTATTCACCAGCTATTTGATTTTATATCTGAGCTACTGGGTCGGCTGATGCCATATTATTAAATTAGGTCAAGTCTAAGTTTATACTGATACTGCTGGCTTGAGATAGCCCGCTCAGCAGTTCAGGACTAAGTTTATTCATCAGCTATTTGATTTTATATCCGAGCTACTGGATCGGCTGATGCCATATTATTAAATTAGGTCAAGTCTAAGTTTATATTGATACTGCTGGCTTGTGATAGCCCGCTCAGCAGTTCAGGACTAAGTTTATTCACCAGCTATTTGAATTTATATCTGAGCTATTGGATCGGCTGATGCCATATTATTAAATTAAATTAGGTCAAATCTAATTTTATACTGATACTGCTGGCTTGAGATAGCCCGCTCAGCAGTTCAGGACTAAGTTTATTCACCAGTTATTTGATTTTATATCTGAGCTACTGGATCGGCTGATGCCATATTATTAAATTAGGTCCAGTCTAAGTTTATACTGATACTGCTGGCTTGAGATAGCCCGCTCAGCAGTTCAGGACTAAGTTTATTCACCAAACTATTTGATTTTCTATCTAGGCTACTGGGTCGACTGATGCCATATTATTTAAATTAGGTCAAGTCTAAGTTTATACTGATATTGCTGGCTTGAGACAGCCCGCTCAGCAATTCAGGATTGTATGTACTCAAGAGCTAATAAATATTTCTAGAGAATGACATCATCAAACATAACCATCAAGCACAACCAAATGATTGGGAGAATAAATGGGTTTTGAGTCTAGTTTTGAAGATTTCAATGGAGCCAGCTTCCCTAACTGACAGAGGAAGCTGGTTCCAGAGATGTGGAGCACGGTAAGAAAATGCTCTGCTACCTGCTGATTTTTTCTTAATTTTAGGGACGGTAAGATAATTACCGTCCTGTGAGCGGAGAGTACGCGTGGGAACATAAGGAATGATTAGCTCAGATAAGTACGGAGGTGCGAGCCCGTGCAAAGATTTATAGGTTAACAGAAGCACCTTAAAGTCTGATCTGGCCTGAATTGGGAGCCAGTGGAGGGAGATTAAGACCGGAGTTATATGATCAAACTTCTTAGTTCTAGTTAGAATTCTAGCAGCGGCGTTTTGCACGAGTTGTAATTTATTTGTGCTACAAAGTGGAAGGCCAGAGAATAAGACATTACAGTAATCGAGTCTAGATGAAACAAAGGCGTGTATTAAGGTTTCGGCATCCGTTGCATTTAGCAAGGGACGGATCTTTGAGATATTGCGAAGATGAAAGAAAGCTATTTTAGTGATGTCCTTAATGTGAGCATCGAATGACAGAGTAGGATCAAAGGTAACACCTAGGTTTTTCACCTTTGAGTTTGGAGTAATTACGCAGTTCTCAATGTTCAGACTAAGATCAGTGAGAAATGGAAGTTGGGTTTTTGGGCCAACAACTAGTAGTTCAGTTTTGTTGGCGTTTAGTCGTAAGAAATTATTTGACATCCAATCTGTAACAGCGATTAAGCAGGATTCAAGATTAGCGAGTTTAGAGCGATCGTCTGGTCTAATTGGTATATAAATTTGGGTATCGTCGGCATAACAGTGGAAGTTAATGCCATATCTACGGAAAATTTCGCCAAGAGGCAGTAAGTAAACTCCAAAGAGTAAGGGACCCAGGACTGATCCCTGCGGTACACCAAACTTCACTGAGGAGAATGTGGACATAATATTTTTATATGAGACACAGTGTGTCCTATCAGACAAATATGACTTTAGCCAGGATAGGGCAGTGCCCCGGATACCTACGTAGTTAGATAAGCGGTCTAGGAGGATCTTATGATCGATTGTATCGAAGGCTGCGCTTGGAGGAGGAGGAAGAAGGGAGGAAGCGGGGGAAGGGGGAAAGAGAGAGGGGGGGGGGGGAGAAGATCAGACAACTGACTACTCTAAGCATTAACCAGAGCTAACTGGGACATAGTATCTAGCTAATCTACAGCCTAATCTGGCCTATCCTACCCTGCTCTAGTCTGATTTTAGCCTGAACACTAACAGGTCAGCCTTAGGCTGTAGCTAATCTATCGCCTACCTAAGCTGTTCTAAACCAACCGGCAGCCCTCGACCAGTGATGAAGAGCACCGATGCCCCCCGACCCGGCCCCCGCCCACATAAGGCGTGGGAGGGAAGGCCAGGCCGGGACACAGCGGCACCCCCTCACCCCCAGTGAACGCAAGAAAACCTGTCCACCATATGGTGGCAATCCACACATGGATCGCCACATGGATTGCCCCAGTGACTTGGCTGAGGAGGAACCTTGTGAGGTCGTTGTGCTAGGGGCCCATTGCTGCGGCCCGGGCGGACCCAGCCCCCACGCGACCCGCCCCCCCAGCCCCCAGCCACCAGCATAGTGACTGAGAGCGTGAGAGCAGGCCACGCGGGGGACGGGCCCACCCAGGCCACAGCAGCGGACCCCCATCTGGGGACTCCCCTCCGAGACAGGCCGAGAGATGCCGGGCTAAACCATGCACAGAGTTTCCGATAATGAAACTCTGTGAATGGTTTATTATGGAAATAAAATTTACAAGAGAACAGAAAATTGAAAATGTAAAAAAGAGTCCAACAGAAGGGATATAAAAATGTAATTTTTAAATTATCCTAAGATCAGGGAAGGGAGTTGAAAATCTAAAAAGTAGAGTCCAAAAAGAAGTAGAAAATGCAGTCTTTAAGTGTTCGTAGGTTTAGAGAATACTAGTTAATTAGCTAGGTGAAAAAAGGGGTAACAAGAATGGGAGTTCCATGAGGATGATCTGAGGAATCCATGAGTCCGCGTTGGTGACATGGGTTAAGAGGAGGGGAGGGGAGGATAGGAGTCGGAGGTGATGATTAAGAGGAGGGGAGGATAGGAGTTGGAGGTGATGATGAGGCGGCGGGGGCGGGGGGCTGGGGGGGCGCCCCCCCCCTTCCCTTAGGCAAGCAGGTGACCAGGATGATGAGGATAGGGGTCGGTGATGGTGATGAGCCCGGGGTGTCAGACAGTAGAAGGAGTAGTGGGTAGATGGCCTAGAGTGACGACAGGTGGCTAGGGCGATGACGGCCGGACCTAGGGCTGCAGCGGTGGGGTGTACGTCAGGCCAATGAAGGACACCTGAGGGGGAGAGAGAGAAGAGAGCGGGGGAATCTGCGCAGAGGTGGAACTAACTCTATAGACAACAATAAAATTGGGTCAAATCAAAATTTATTAGAATTATTTAGGATGACTAATATTATACTGCTAATTCAGGTCTAGGTAGTCTAGGTCTAAGTTTAGACTGATACTGCTGGCTTGTGATAGCCCGCTCAGCAGTTCAGGGCTAGGTTTATTCACCAGCTAAAATCTATCTGAGCTACTGGATCGGCTGATGCCATATTATTAAATTAGGTCAAGTCTAAGTTTATACTGATACTGCTGGCTTGAGATAGCCCGCTCAGCAGTTCAGGACTAAGTTTATTCACCAGCTATTTGATTTTATATCTGAGCTACTGGGTCGGCTGATGCCATATTATTAAATTAGGTCAAGTCTAAGTTTATACTGATACTGCTGGCTTGAGATAGCCCGCTCAGCAGTTCAGGACTAAGTTTATTCATCAGCTATTTGATTTTATATCCGAGCTACTGGATCGGCTGATGCCATATTATTAAATTAGGTCAAGTCTAAGTTTATATTGATACTGCTGGCTTGTGATAGCCCGCTCAGCAGTTCAGGACTAAGTTTATTCACCAGCTATTTGAATTTATATCTGAGCTATTGGATCGGCTGATGCCATATTATTAAATTAAATTAGGTCAAATCTAATTTTATACTGATACTGCTGGCTTGAGATAGCCCGCTCAGCAGTTCAGGACTAAGTTTATTCACCAGTTATTTGATTTTATATCTGAGCTACTGGATCGGCTGATGCCATATTATTAAATTAGGTCCAGTCTAAGTTTATACTGATACTGCTGGCTTGAGATAGCCCGCTCAGCAGTTCAGGACTAAGTTTATTCACCAAACTATTTGATTTTCTATCTAGGCTACTGGGTCGACTGATGCCATATTATTTAAATTAGGTCAAGTCTAAGTTTATACTGATATTGCTGGCTTGAGACAGCCCGCTCAGCAATTCAGGATTGTATGTACTCAAGAGCTAATAAATATTTCTAGAGAATGACATCATCAAACATAACCATCAAGCACAACCAAATGATTGGGAGAATAAATGGGTTTTGAGTCTAGTTTTGAAGATTTCAATGGAGCCAGCTTCCCTAACTGACAGAGGAAGCTGGTTCCAGAGATGTGGAGCACGGTAAGAAAATGCTCTGCTACCTGCTGATTTTTTCTTAATTTTAGGGACGGTAAGATAATTACCGTCCTGTGAGCGGAGAGTACGCGTGGGAACATAAGGAATGATTAGCTCAGATAAGTACGGAGGTGCGAGCCCGTGCAAAGATTTATAGGTTAACAGAAGCACCTTAAAGTCTGATCTGGCCTGAATTGGGAGCCAGTGGAGGGAGATTAAGACCGGAGTTATATGATCAAACTTCTTAGTTCTAGTTAGAATTCTAGCAGCAGCGTTTTGCACGAGTTGTAATTTATTTGTGCTACAAAGTGGAAGGCCAGAGAATAAGACATTACAGTAATCGAGTCTAGATGAAACAAAGGCGTGTATTAAGGTTTCGGCATCCGTTGCATTTAGCAAGGGACGGATCTTTGAGATATTGCGAAGATGAAAGAAAGCTATTTTAGTGATGTCCTTAATGTGAGCATCGAATGACAGAGTAGGATCAAAGGTAACACCTAGGTTTTTCACCTTTGAGTTTGGAGTAATTACGCAGTTCTCAATGTTCAGACTAAGATCAGTGAGAAATGGAAGTTGGGTTTTTGGGCCAACAACTAGTAGTTCAGTTTTGTTGGCGTTTAGTCGTAAGAAATTATTTGACATCCAATCTGTAACAGCGATTAAGCAGGATTCAAGATTAGCGAGTTTAGAGCGATCGTCTGGTCTAATTGGTATATAAATTTGGGTATCGTCGGCATAACAGTGGAAGTTAATGCCATATCTACGGAAAATTTCGCCAAGAGGCAGTAAGTAAACTCCAAAGAGTAAGGGACCCAGGACTGATCCCTGCGGTACACCAAACTTCACTGAGGAGAATGTGGACATAATATTTTTATATGAGACACAGTGTGTCCTATCAGACAAATATGACTTTAGCCAGGATAGGGCAGTGCCCCGGATACCTACGTAGTTAGATAAGCGGTCTAGGAGGATCTTATGATCGATTGTATCGAAGGCTGCGCTTGGAGGAGGAGGAAGAAGGGAGGAAGCGGGGGAAGGGGGAAAGAGAGAGGGGGGGGGGGGAGAAGATCAGACAACTGACTACTCTAAGCATTAACCAGAGCTAACTGGGACATAGTATCTAGCTAATCTACAGCCTAATCTGGCCTATCCTACCCTGCTCTAGTCTGATTTTAGCCTGAACACTAACAGGTCAGCCTTAGGCTGTAGCTAATCTATCGCCTACCTAAGCTGTTCTAAACCAACCGGCAGCCCTCGACCAGTGATGAAGAGCACCGATGCCCCCCGACCCGGCCCCCGCCCACATAAGGCGTGGGAGGGAAGGCCAGGCCGGGACACAGCGGCACCCCCTCACCCCCAGTGAACGCAAGAAAACCTGTCCACCATATGGTGGCAATCCACACATGGATCGCCACATGGATTGCCCCAGTGACTTGGCTGAGGAGGAACCTTGTGAGGTCGTTGTGCTAGGGGCCCATTGCTGCGGCCCGGGCGGACCCAGCCCCCACGCGACCCGCCCCCCCAGCCCCCAGCCACCAGCATAGTGACTGAGAGCGTGAGAGCAGGCCACGCGGGGGACGGGCCCACCCAGGCCACAGCAGCGGACCCCCATCTGGGGACTCCCCTCCGAGACAGGCCGAGAGATGCCGGGCTAAACCATGCACAGAGTTTCCGATAATGAAACTCTGTGAATGGTTTATTATGGAAATAAAATTTACAAGAGAACAGAAAATTGAAAATGTAAAAAAGAGTCCAACAGAAGGGATATAAAAATGTAATTTTTAAATTATCCTAAGATCAGGGAAGGGAGTTGAAAATCTAAAAAGTAGAGTCCAAAAAGAAGTAGAAAATGCAGTCTTTAAGTGTTCGTAGGTTTAGAGAATACTAGTTAATTAGCTAGGTGAAAAAAGGGGTAACAAGAATGGGAGTTCCATGAGGATGATCTGAGGAATCCATGAGTCCGCGTTGGTGACATGGGTTAAGAGGAGGGGAGGGGAGGATAGGAGTCGGAGGTGATGATTAAGAGGAGGGGAGGATAGGAGTTGGAGGTGATGATGAGGCGGCGGGGGCGGGGGGCTGGGGGGGCGCCCCCCCCCTTCCCTTAGGCAAGCAGGTGACCAGGATGATGAGGATAGGGGTCGGTGATGGTGATGAGCCCGGGGTGTCAGACAGTAGAAGGAGTAGTGGGTAGATGGCCTAGAGTGACGACAGGTGGCTAGGGCGATGACGGCCGGACCTAGGGCTGCAGCGGTGGGGTGTACGTCAGGCCAATGAAGGACACCTGAGGGGGAGAGAGAGAAGAGAGCGGGGGAATCTGCGCAGAGGTGGAACTAACTCTATAGACAACAATAAAATTGGGTCAAATCAAAATTTATTAGAATTATTTAGGATGACTAATATTATACTGCTAATTCAGGTCTAGGTAGTCTAGGTCTAAGTTTAGACTGATACTGCTGGCTTGTGATAGCCCGCTCAGCAGTTCAGGGCTAGGTTTATTCACCAGCTAAAATCTATCTGAGCTACTGGATCGGCTGATGCCATATTATTAAATTAGGTCAAGTCTAAGTTTATACTGATACTGCTGGCTTGAGATAGCCCGCTCAGCAGTTCAGGACTAAGTTTATTCACCAGCTATTTGATTTTATATCTGAGCTACTGGGTCGGCTGATGCCATATTATTAAATTAGGTCAAGTCTAAGTTTATACTGATACTGCTGGCTTGAGATAGCCCGCTCAGCAGTTCAGGACTAAGTTTATTCATCAGCTATTTGATTTTATATCCGAGCTACTGGATCGGCTGATGCCATATTATTAAATTAGGTCAAGTCTAAGTTTATATTGATACTGCTGGCTTGTGATAGCCCGCTCAGCAGTTCAGGACTAAGTTTATTCACCAGCTATTTGAATTTATATCTGAGCTATTGGATCGGCTGATGCCATATTATTAAATTAAATTAGGTCAAATCTAATTTTATACTGATACTGCTGGCTTGAGATAGCCCGCTCAGCAGTTCAGGACTAAGTTTATTCACCAGTTATTTGATTTTATATCTGAGCTACTGGATCGGCTGATGCCATATTATTAAATTAGGTCCAGTCTAAGTTTATACTGATACTGCTGGCTTGAGATAGCCCGCTCAGCAGTTCAGGACTAAGTTTATTCACCAAACTATTTGATTTTCTATCTAGGCTACTGGGTCGACTGATGCCATATTATTTAAATTAGGTCAAGTCTAAGTTTATACTGATATTGCTGGCTTGAGACAGCCCGCTCAGCAATTCAGGATTGTATGTACTCAAGAGCTAATAAATATTTCTAGAGAATGACATCATCAAACATAACCATCAAGCACAACCAAATGATTGGGAGAATAAATGGGTTTTGAGTCTAGTTTTGAAGATTTCAATGGAGCCAGCTTCCCTAACTGACAGAGGAAGCTGGTTCCAGAGATGTGGAGCACGGTAAGAAAATGCTCTGCTACCTGCTGATTTTTTCTTAATTTTAGGGACGGTAAGATAATTACCGTCCTGTGAGCGGAGAGTACGCGTGGGAACATAAGGAATGATTAGCTCAGATAAGTACGGAGGTGCGAGCCCGTGCAAAGATTTATAGGTTAACAGAAGCACCTTAAAGTCTGATCTGGCCTGAATTGGGAGCCAGTGGAGGGAGATTAAGACCGGAGTTATATGATCAAACTTCTTAGTTCTAGTTAGAATTCTAGCAGCGGCGTTTTGCACGAGTTGTAATTTATTTGTGCTACAAAGTGGAAGGCCAGAGAATAAGACATTACAGTAATCGAGTCTAGATGAAACAAAGGCGTGTATTAAGGTTTCGGCATCCGTTGCATTTAGCAAGGGACGGATCTTTGAGATATTGCGAAGATGAAAGAAAGCTATTTTAGTGATGTCCTTAATGTGAGCATCGAATGACAGAGTAGGATCAAAGGTAACACCTAGGTTTTTCACCTTTGAGTTTGGAGTAATTACGCAGTTCTCAATGTTCAGACTAAGATCAGTGAGAAATGGAAGTTGGGTTTTTGGGCCAACAACTAGTAGTTCAGTTTTGTTGGCGTTTAGTCGTAAGAAATTATTTGACATCCAATCTGTAACAGCGATTAAGCAGGATTCAAGATTAGCGAGTTTAGAGCGATCGTCTGGTCTAATTGGTATATAAATTTGGGTATCGTCGGCATAACAGTGGAAGTTAATGCCATATCTACGGAAAATTTCGCCAAGAGGCAGTAAGTAAACTCCAAAGAGTAAGGGACCCAGGACTGATCCCTGCGGTACACCAAACTTCACTGAGGAGAATGTGGACATAATATTTTTATATGAGACACAGTGTGTCCTATCAGACAAATATGACTTTAGCCAGGATAGGGCAGTGCCCCGGATACCTACGTAGTTAGATAAGCGGTCTAGGAGGATCTTATGATCGATTGTATCGAAGGCTGCGCTTGGAGGAGGAGGAAGAAGGGAGGAAGCGGGGGAAGGGGGAAAGAGAGAGGGGGGGGGGGGAGAAGATCAGACAACTGACTACTCTAAGCATTAACCAGAGCTAACTGGGACATAGTATCTAGCTAATCTACAGCCTAATCTGGCCTATCCTACCCTGCTCTAGTCTGATTTTAGCCTGAACACTAACAGGTCAGCCTTAGGCTGTAGCTAATCTATCGCCTACCTAAGCTGTTCTAAACCAACCGGCAGCCCTCGACCAGTGATGAAGAGCACCGATGCCCCCCGACCCGGCCCCCGCCCACATAAGGCGTGGGAGGGAAGGCCAGGCCGGGACACAGCGGCACCCCCTCACCCCCAGTGAACGCAAGAAAACCTGTCCACCATATGGTGGCAATCCACACATGGATCGCCACATGGATTGCCCCAGTGACTTGGCTGAGGAGGAACCTTGTGAGGTCGTTGTGCTAGGGGCCCATTGCTGCGGCCCGGGCGGACCCAGCCCCCACGCGACCCGCCCCCCCAGCCCCCAGCCACCAGCATAGTGACTGAGAGCGTGAGAGCAGGCCACGCGGGGGACGGGCCCACCCAGGCCACAGCAGCGGACCCCCATCTGGGGACTCCCCTCCGAGACAGGCCGAGAGATGCCGGGCTAAACCATGCACAGAGTTTCCGATAATGAAACTCTGTGAATGGTTTATTATGGAAATAAAATTTACAAGAGAACAGAAAATTGAAAATGTAAAAAAGAGTCCAACAGAAGGGATATAAAAATGTAATTTTTAAATTATCCTAAGATCAGGGAAGGGAGTTGAAAATCTAAAAAGTAGAGTCCAAAAAGAAGTAGAAAATGCAGTCTTTAAGTGTTCGTAGGTTTAGAGAATACTAGTTAATTAGCTAGGTGAAAAAAGGGGTAACAAGAATGGGAGTTCCATGAGGATGATCTGAGGAATCCATGAGTCCGCGTTGGTGACATGGGTTAAGAGGAGGGGAGGGGAGGATAGGAGTCGGAGGTGATGATTAAGAGGAGGGGAGGATAGGAGTTGGAGGTGATGATGAGGCGGCGGGGGCGGGGGGCTGGGGGGGCGCCCCCCCCCTTCCCTTAGGCAAGCAGGTGACCAGGATGATGAGGATAGGGGTCGGTGATGGTGATGAGCCCGGGGTGTCAGACAGTAGAAGGAGTAGTGGGTAGATGGCCTAGAGTGACGACAGGTGGCTAGGGCGATGACGGCCGGACCTAGGGCTGCAGCGGTGGGGTGTACGTCAGGCCAATGAAGGACACCTGAGGGGGAGAGAGAGAAGAGAGCGGGGGAATCTGCGCAGAGGTGGAACTAACTCTATAGACAACAATAAAATTGGGTCAAATCAAAATTTATTAGAATTATTTAGGATGACTAATATTATACTGCTAATTCAGGTCTAGGTAGTCTAGGTCTAAGTTTAGACTGATACTGCTGGCTTGTGATAGCCCGCTCAGCAGTTCAGGGCTAGGTTTATTCACCAGCTAAAATCTATCTGAGCTACTGGATCGGCTGATGCCATATTATTAAATTAGGTCAAGTCTAAGTTTATACTGATACTGCTGGCTTGAGATAGCCCGCTCAGCAGTTCAGGACTAAGTTTATTCACCAGCTATTTGATTTTATATCTGAGCTACTGGGTCGGCTGATGCCATATTATTAAATTAGGTCAAGTCTAAGTTTATACTGATACTGCTGGCTTGAGATAGCCCGCTCAGCAGTTCAGGACTAAGTTTATTCATCAGCTATTTGATTTTATATCCGAGCTACTGGATCGGCTGATGCCATATTATTAAATTAGGTCAAGTCTAAGTTTATATTGATACTGCTGGCTTGTGATAGCCCGCTCAGCAGTTCAGGACTAAGTTTATTCACCAGCTATTTGAATTTATATCTGAGCTATTGGATCGGCTGATGCCATATTATTAAATTAAATTAGGTCAAATCTAATTTTATACTGATACTGCTGGCTTGAGATAGCCCGCTCAGCAGTTCAGGACTAAGTTTATTCACCAGTTATTTGATTTTATATCTGAGCTACTGGATCGGCTGATGCCATATTATTAAATTAGGTCCAGTCTAAGTTTATACTGATACTGCTGGCTTGAGATAGCCCGCTCAGCAGTTCAGGACTAAGTTTATTCACCAAACTATTTGATTTTCTATCTAGGCTACTGGGTCGACTGATGCCATATTATTTAAATTAGGTCAAGTCTAAGTTTATACTGATATTGCTGGCTTGAGACAGCCCGCTCAGCAATTCAGGATTGTATGTACTCAAGAGCTAATAAATATTTCTAGAGAATGACATCATCAAACATAACCATCAAGCACAACCAAATGATTGGGAGAATAAATGGGTTTTGAGTCTAGTTTTGAAGATTTCAATGGAGCCAGCTTCCCTAACTGACAGAGGAAGCTGGTTCCAGAGATGTGGAGCACGGTAAGAAAATGCTCTGCTACCTGCTGATTTTTTCTTAATTTTAGGGACGGTAAGATAATTACCGTCCTGTGAGCGGAGAGTACGCGTGGGAACATAAGGAATGATTAGCTCAGATAAGTACGGAGGTGCGAGCCCGTGCAAAGATTTATAGGTTAACAGAAGCACCTTAAAGTCTGATCTGGCCTGAATTGGGAGCCAGTGGAGGGAGATTAAGACCGGAGTTATATGATCAAACTTCTTAGTTCTAGTTAGAATTCTAGCAGCAGCGTTTTGCACGAGTTGTAATTTATTTGTGCTACAAAGTGGAAGGCCAGAGAATAAGACATTACAGTAATCGAGTCTAGATGAAACAAAGGCGTGTATTAAGGTTTCGGCATCCGTTGCATTTAGCAAGGGACGGATCTTTGAGATATTGCGAAGATGAAAGAAAGCTATTTTAGTGATGTCCTTAATGTGAGCATCGAATGACAGAGTAGGATCAAAGGTAACACCTAGGTTTTTCACCTTTGAGTTTGGAGTAATTACGCAGTTCTCAATGTTCAGACTAAGATCAGTGAGAAATGGAAGTTGGGTTTTTGGGCCAACAACTAGTAGTTCAGTTTTGTTGGCGTTTAGTCGTAAGAAATTATTTGACATCCAATCTGTAACAGCGATTAAGCAGGATTCAAGATTAGCGAGTTTAGAGCGATCGTCTGGTCTAATTGGTATATAAATTTGGGTATCGTCGGCATAACAGTGGAAGTTAATGCCATATCTACGGAAAATTTCGCCAAGAGGCAGTAAGTAAACTCCAAAGAGTAAGGGACCCAGGACTGATCCCTGCGGTACACCAAACTTCACTGAGGAGAATGTGGACATAATATTTTTATATGAGACACAGTGTGTCCTATCAGACAAATATGACTTTAGCCAGGATAGGGCAGTGCCCCGGATACCTACGTAGTTAGATAAGCGGTCTAGGAGGATCTTATGATCGATTGTATCGAAGGCTGCGCTTGGAGGAGGAGGAAGAAGGGAGGAAGCGGGGGAAGGGGGAAAGAGAGAGGGGGGGGGGGGAGAAGATCAGACAACTGACTACTCTAAGCATTAACCAGAGCTAACTGGGACATAGTATCTAGCTAATCTACAGCCTAATCTGGCCTATCCTACCCTGCTCTAGTCTGATTTTAGCCTGAACACTAACAGGTCAGCCTTAGGCTGTAGCTAATCTATCGCCTACCTAAGCTGTTCTAAACCAACCGGCAGCCCTCGACCAGTGATGAAGAGCACCGATGCCCCCCGACCCGGCCCCCGCCCACATAAGGCGTGGGAGGGAAGGCCAGGCCGGGACACAGCGGCACCCCCTCACCCCCAGTGAACGCAAGAAAACCTGTCCACCATATGGTGGCAATCCACACATGGATCGCCACATGGATTGCCCCAGTGACTTGGCTGAGGAGGAACCTTGTGAGGTCGTTGTGCTAGGGGCCCATTGCTGCGGCCCGGGCGGACCCAGCCCCCACGCGACCCGCCCCCCCAGCCCCCAGCCACCAGCATAGTGACTGAGAGCGTGAGAGCAGGCCACGCGGGGGACGGGCCCACCCAGGCCACAGCAGCGGACCCCCATCTGGGGACTCCCCTCCGAGACAGGCCGAGAGATGCCGGGCTAAACCATGCACAGAGTTTCCGATAATGAAACTCTGTGAATGGTTTATTATGGAAATAAAATTTACAAGAGAACAGAAAATTGAAAATGTAAAAAAGAGTCCAACAGAAGGGATATAAAAATGTAATTTTTAAATTATCCTAAGATCAGGGAAGGGAGTTGAAAATCTAAAAAGTAGAGTCCAAAAAGAAGTAGAAAATGCAGTCTTTAAGTGTTCGTAGGTTTAGAGAATACTAGTTAATTAGCTAGGTGAAAAAAGGGGTAACAAGAATGGGAGTTCCATGAGGATGATCTGAGGAATCCATGAGTCCGCGTTGGTGACATGGGTTAAGAGGAGGGGAGGGGAGGATAGGAGTCGGAGGTGATGATTAAGAGGAGGGGAGGATAGGAGTTGGAGGTGATGATGAGGCGGCGGGGGCGGGGGGCTGGGGGGGCGCCCCCCCCCTTCCCTTAGGCAAGCAGGTGACCAGGATGATGAGGATAGGGGTCGGTGATGGTGATGAGCCCGGGGTGTCAGACAGTAGAAGGAGTAGTGGGTAGATGGCCTAGAGTGACGACAGGTGGCTAGGGCGATGACGGCCGGACCTAGGGCTGCAGCGGTGGGGTGTACGTCAGGCCAATGAAGGACACCTGAGGGGGAGAGAGAGAAGAGAGCGGGGGAATCTGCGCAGAGGTGGAACTAACTCTATAGACAACAATAAAATTGGGTCAAATCAAAATTTATTAGAATTATTTAGGATGACTAATATTATACTGCTAATTCAGGTCTAGGTAGTCTAGGTCTAAGTTTAGACTGATACTGCTGGCTTGTGATAGCCCGCTCAGCAGTTCAGGGCTAGGTTTATTCACCAGCTAAAATCTATCTGAGCTACTGGATCGGCTGATGCCATATTATTAAATTAGGTCAAGTCTAAGTTTATACTGATACTGCTGGCTTGAGATAGCCCGCTCAGCAGTTCAGGACTAAGTTTATTCACCAGCTATTTGATTTTATATCTGAGCTACTGGGTCGGCTGATGCCATATTATTAAATTAGGTCAAGTCTAAGTTTATACTGATACTGCTGGCTTGAGATAGCCCGCTCAGCAGTTCAGGACTAAGTTTATTCATCAGCTATTTGATTTTATATCCGAGCTACTGGATCGGCTGATGCCATATTATTAAATTAGGTCAAGTCTAAGTTTATATTGATACTGCTGGCTTGTGATAGCCCGCTCAGCAGTTCAGGACTAAGTTTATTCACCAGCTATTTGAATTTATATCTGAGCTATTGGATCGGCTGATGCCATATTATTAAATTAAATTAGGTCAAATCTAATTTTATACTGATACTGCTGGCTTGAGATAGCCCGCTCAGCAGTTCAGGACTAAGTTTATTCACCAGTTATTTGATTTTATATCTGAGCTACTGGATCGGCTGATGCCATATTATTAAATTAGGTCCAGTCTAAGTTTATACTGATACTGCTGGCTTGAGATAGCCCGCTCAGCAGTTCAGGACTAAGTTTATTCACCAAACTATTTGATTTTCTATCTAGGCTACTGGGTCGACTGATGCCATATTATTTAAATTAGGTCAAGTCTAAGTTTATACTGATATTGCTGGCTTGAGACAGCCCGCTCAGCAATTCAGGATTGTATGTACTCAAGAGCTAATAAATATTTCTAGAGAATGACATCATCAAACATAACCATCAAGCACAACCAAATGATTGGGAGAATAAATGGGTTTTGAGTCTAGTTTTGAAGATTTCAATGGAGCCAGCTTCCCTAACTGACAGAGGAAGCTGGTTCCAGAGATGTGGAGCACGGTAAGAAAATGCTCTGCTACCTGCTGATTTTTTCTTAATTTTAGGGACGGTAAGATAATTACCGTCCTGTGAGCGGAGAGTACGCGTGGGAACATAAGGAATGATTAGCTCAGATAAGTACGGAGGTGCGAGCCCGTGCAAAGATTTATAGGTTAACAGAAGCACCTTAAAGTCTGATCTGGCCTGAATTGGGAGCCAGTGGAGGGAGATTAAGACCGGAGTTATATGATCAAACTTCTTAGTTCTAGTTAGAATTCTAGCAGCGGCGTTTTGCACGAGTTGTAATTTATTTGTGCTACAAAGTGGAAGGCCAGAGAATAAGACATTACAGTAATCGAGTCTAGATGAAACAAAGGCGTGTATTAAGGTTTCGGCATCCGTTGCATTTAGCAAGGGACGGATCTTTGAGATATTGCGAAGATGAAAGAAAGCTATTTTAGTGATGTCCTTAATGTGAGCATCGAATGACAGAGTAGGATCAAAGGTAACACCTAGGTTTTTCACCTTTGAGTTTGGAGTAATTACGCAGTTCTCAATGTTCAGACTAAGATCAGTGAGAAATGGAAGTTGGGTTTTTGGGCCAACAACTAGTAGTTCAGTTTTGTTGGCGTTTAGTCGTAAGAAATTATTTGACATCCAATCTGTAACAGCGATTAAGCAGGATTCAAGATTAGCGAGTTTAGAGCGATCGTCTGGTCTAATTGGTATATAAATTTGGGTATCGTCGGCATAACAGTGGAAGTTAATGCCATATCTACGGAAAATTTCGCCAAGAGGCAGTAAGTAAACTCCAAAGAGTAAGGGACCCAGGACTGATCCCTGCGGTACACCAAACTTCACTGAGGAGAATGTGGACATAATATTTTTATATGAGACACAGTGTGTCCTATCAGACAAATATGACTTTAGCCAGGATAGGGCAGTGCCCCGGATACCTACGTAGTTAGATAAGCGGTCTAGGAGGATCTTATGATCGATTGTATCGAAGGCTGCGCTTGGAGGAGGAGGAAGAAGGGAGGAAGCGGGGGAAGGGGGAAAGAGAGAGGGGGGGGGGGGAGAAGATCAGACAACTGACTACTCTAAGCATTAACCAGAGCTAACTGGGACATAGTATCTAGCTAATCTACAGCCTAATCTGGCCTATCCTACCCTGCTCTAGTCTGATTTTAGCCTGAACACTAACAGGTCAGCCTTAGGCTGTAGCTAATCTATCGCCTACCTAAGCTGTTCTAAACCAACCGGCAGCCCTCGACCAGTGATGAAGAGCACCGATGCCCCCCGACCCGGCCCCCGCCCACATAAGGCGTGGGAGGGAAGGCCAGGCCGGGACACAGCGGCACCCCCTCACCCCCAGTGAACGCAAGAAAACCTGTCCACCATATGGTGGCAATCCACACATGGATCGCCACATGGATTGCCCCAGTGACTTGGCTGAGGAGGAACCTTGTGAGGTCGTTGTGCTAGGGGCCCATTGCTGCGGCCCGGGCGGACCCAGCCCCCACGCGACCCGCCCCCCCAGCCCCCAGCCACCAGCATAGTGACTGAGAGCGTGAGAGCAGGCCACGCGGGGGACGGGCCCACCCAGGCCACAGCAGCGGACCCCCATCTGGGGACTCCCCTCCGAGACAGGCCGAGAGATGCCGGGCTAAACCATGCACAGAGTTTCCGATAATGAAACTCTGTGAATGGTTTATTATGGAAATAAAATTTACAAGAGAACAGAAAATTGAAAATGTAAAAAAGAGTCCAACAGAAGGGATATAAAAATGTAATTTTTAAATTATCCTAAGATCAGGGAAGGGAGTTGAAAATCTAAAAAGTAGAGTCCAAAAAGAAGTAGAAAATGCAGTCTTTAAGTGTTCGTAGGTTTAGAGAATACTAGTTAATTAGCTAGGTGAAAAAAGGGGTAACAAGAATGGGAGTTCCATGAGGATGATCTGAGGAATCCATGAGTCCGCGTTGGTGACATGGGTTAAGAGGAGGGGAGGGGAGGATAGGAGTCGGAGGTGATGATTAAGAGGAGGGGAGGATAGGAGTTGGAGGTGATGATGAGGCGGCGGGGGCGGGGGGCTGGGGGGGCGCCCCCCCCTTCCCTTAGGCAAGCAGGTGACCAGGATGATGAGGATAGGGGTCGGTGATGGTGATGAGCCCGGGGTGTCAGACAGTAGAAGGAGTAGTGGGTAGATGGCCTAGAGTGACGACAGGTGGCTAGGGCGATGACGGCCGGACCTAGGGCTGCAGCGGTGGGGTGTACGTCAGGCCAATGAAGGACACCTGAGGGGGAGAGAGAGAAGAGAGCGGGGGAATCTGCGCAGAGGTGGAACTAACTCTATAGACAACAATAAAATTGGGTCAAATCAAAATTTATTAGAATTATTTAGGATGACTAATATTATACTGCTAATTCAGGTCTAGGTAGTCTAGGTCTAAGTTTAGACTGATACTGCTGGCTTGTGATAGCCCGCTCAGCAGTTCAGGGCTAGGTTTATTCACCAGCTAAAATCTATCTGAGCTACTGGATCGGCTGATGCCATATTATTAAATTAGGTCAAGTCTAAGTTTATACTGATACTGCTGGCTTGAGATAGCCCGCTCAGCAGTTCAGGACTAAGTTTATTCACCAGCTATTTGATTTTATATCTGAGCTACTGGGTCGGCTGATGCCATATTATTAAATTAGGTCAAGTCTAAGTTTATACTGATACTGCTGGCTTGAGATAGCCCGCTCAGCAGTTCAGGACTAAGTTTATTCATCAGCTATTTGATTTTATATCCGAGCTACTGGATCGGCTGATGCCATATTATTAAATTAGGTCAAGTCTAAGTTTATATTGATACTGCTGGCTTGTGATAGCCCGCTCAGCAGTTCAGGACTAAGTTTATTCACCAGCTATTTGAATTTATATCTGAGCTATTGGATCGGCTGATGCCATATTATTAAATTAAATTAGGTCAAATCTAATTTTATACTGATACTGCTGGCTTGAGATAGCCCGCTCAGCAGTTCAGGACTAAGTTTATTCACCAGTTATTTGATTTTATATCTGAGCTACTGGATCGGCTGATGCCATATTATTAAATTAGGTCCAGTCTAAGTTTATACTGATACTGCTGGCTTGAGATAGCCCGCTCAGCAGTTCAGGACTAAGTTTATTCACCAAACTATTTGATTTTCTATCTAGGCTACTGGGTCGACTGATGCCATATTATTTAAATTAGGTCAAGTCTAAGTTTATACTGATATTGCTGGCTTGAGACAGCCCGCTCAGCAATTCAGGATTGTATGTACTCAAGAGCTAATAAATATTTCTAGAGAATGACATCATCAAACATAACCATCAAGCACAACCAAATGATTGGGAGAATAAATGGGTTTTGAGTCTAGTTTTGAAGATTTCAATGGAGCCAGCTTCCCTAACTGACAGAGGAAGCTGGTTCCAGAGATGTGGAGCACGGTAAGAAAATGCTCTGCTACCTGCTGATTTTTTCTTAATTTTAGGGACGGTAAGATAATTACCGTCCTGTGAGCGGAGAGTACGCGTGGGAACATAAGGAATGATTAGCTCAGATAAGTACGGAGGTGCGAGCCCGTGCAAAGATTTATAGGTTAACAGAAGCACCTTAAAGTCTGATCTGGCCTGAATTGGGAGCCAGTGGAGGGAGATTAAGACCGGAGTTATATGATCAAACTTCTTAGTTCTAGTTAGAATTCTAGCAGCGGCGTTTTGCACGAGTTGTAATTTATTTGTGCTACAAAGTGGAAGGCCAGAGAATAAGACATTACAGTAATCGAGTCTAGATGAAACAAAGGCGTGTATTAAGGTTTCGGCATCCGTTGCATTTAGCAAGGGACGGATCTTTGAGATATTGCGAAGATGAAAGAAAGCTATTTTAGTGATGTCCTTAATGTGAGCATCGAATGACAGAGTAGGATCAAAGGTAACACCTAGGTTTTTCACCTTTGAGTTTGGAGTAATTACGCAGTTCTCAATGTTCAGACTAAGATCAGTGAGAAATGGAAGTTGGGTTTTTGGGCCAACAACTAGTAGTTCAGTTTTGTTGGCGTTTAGTCGTAAGAAATTATTTGACATCCAATCTGTAACAGCGATTAAGCAGGATTCAAGATTAGCGAGTTTAGAGCGATCGTCTGGTCTAATTGGTATATAAATTTGGGTATCGTCGGCATAACAGTGGAAGTTAATGCCATATCTACGGAAAATTTCGCCAAGAGGCAGTAAGTAAACTCCAAAGAGTAAGGGACCCAGGACTGATCCCTGCGGTACACCAAACTTCACTGAGGAGAATGTGGACATAATATTTTTATATGAGACACAGTGTGTCCTATCAGACAAATATGACTTTAGCCAGGATAGGGCAGTGCCCCGGATACCTACGTAGTTAGATAAGCGGTCTAGGAGGATCTTATGATCGATTGTATCGAAGGCTGCGCTTAAGTCTAATAAAATGAGAAGAGAGGAGAAATTAGAGTCGGACGCGAGGAGAAGGTCATTCGTTACTTTTGTAAGAGCAGTTTCAGTACTATGGAGTGATCTAAAACCAGATTGAAAGGGATCGAGAAGTTTATTATGCGAGAGGTAGTCAGTTAATTGTGTCGAGACTACTTTTTCAAGAACTTTAGAGAGGAAGGGGAGATTTGAGATTGGCCTGAAGTTGTTAAGAACCTCAGAATCAAGGTTTGGCTTTTTAAGTAGAGGTTTGATTACAGCAGATTTGAAGGAGGCAGGGACAATGCCAGAGGAGAGGGAGCTATTGATAATGTTAAGTAAGGGGGGGCCTAGTATTGGAAGGAGTTCCTTAATCAACTTTGCAGGGAGAGGGTCGAATAAACAGGTTGTGGATTTAGATGAAAGTACAATTTTTGAAAGTGCATTTAGGGAGATAGTCTCAAAATTCGAGAGTATAGTACTCTCGTCTAAGGTTCTAAGGACAGGGCTAGGAGAGGGGTTAGCACCCTTTGTGAGTAATAGAGAGTTGCTAATTTCATCTCTAATACAGATAATTTTACGGTTAAAGAAGTCAAGGAAGTCATTAGCTGTAAATGGAGAGTTTGTATTGGGGGATGGTTTGCGAGTAAGATTTGCGACCGTGTCAAATAAAAATTTAGGATTATTTTTATTAGTGTTAATAAGATCTGATAGGTAGGAGGCTCTTGCAGCGGAGAGCATACATTTGTATTTTAATAGGCTATCACTCCAAGCTAGTCGATAGACTTCAAGCTTGGATGATCGCCATTTACGTTCTAGTTTTCTGCATATTAGTTTTTGTGCGCGTGTATCGTCAGTATACCAAGGCGAGGGTTTTTTAGGGCGACGGATTTTAGTACGTAGAGGTGCGATAGAATCAAGCGAGGCGAGTAGGATTGAATTAAATTGATTTGTGAATTCATTAATGGAGTCGATCCGCTCTGGGAGAGAGGAAAGCGGCCCCGATAACAAATCAGCGAGTTCAGTGGGAGTAGAACTATCGATACGCCGGGCGGTATAGGTATCGGCTAGGTTTGATTGCCGGAGGGGCAGGTCTATTTTAAATTGAATGAGATAATGATCTGACAGTGCTGGAGGGTAAATCATGACTGACAGATCTGAGACGTTAATCCCACGAGCGAGGACGAGATCAAGCGTGTTGCCGTTAGAATGCGTTTGTTCATGAACCAACTGAGCAAAGCCAAGGGTGTCGACTAAAGATAGAAAGGCTTTGCAGAGTGGGTCAGCTTTACGGTTAACATGAATATTGAAATCGCCAATGATAAGGATATTATCCGTGCGGGTTACGAGGTCAGAGAGAAAATTGGAAAATTCATCAAGAAAAGATGAATAGGGCCCAGGTGGGCGGTAGAGCATAACTAGGTAGAAGGCTCCGAGGCCAGCTATATTAGAGTGTCTCATAGTAAGTATCTCACAAGATAGGAGCTTATACTTTTGATCCTGCAGAAGACCTAGATTTGAGTTATAAATTAGGCCAACGCCCCCACCATTTCTTGACATTCTGGCAACATGCGAATTGTCAAAGTTAGGGGGGGAGGCTTCAATGAGTGGAAGAACAACGTCCGGTTTTAGCCAGGTTTCGCATAATCCCATAACGTCAATATTATGTTCAATGATTAAGTCATTGACCAGGAGGGCTTTATTGGTGATTGATCTGATATTAATGAATCCGAATCGAATAGATTTATCATCAATGTTAGTTAATTTAGAGCATTCGATACCAAGAGTAGATTTAATCTCAATGAGGTTGGTGTTTGACGTTTTGAGGGGTGGACGAGAGCGGCGTGAGGGGACGGAGCGACGAAGAGAAACTGTGCTAATTTGAGAGATCGTGGTATAATACGGAGACGGAGCGGCGGTGGTAACAGTCGGATTAATAACAATAAGGTTTGGGTTAGGATATTGCAGAGCGTTTATGGGTCGGTTACTAGTAATAGTGCGGCGCGGACGGAGCACAGTCTGTATTGGATAGACTAAGTTAATTGAACTAGCAGACTCCATAACCGCACAAGTAGAACTAACAGGCTGTCTAGCAGCCTGTGACCCTGCATGTTGTGGGTGAAACTGTCATTCAAGGATAGTAGTCTGGGTTTGCCGTAGGCAACTATCCAGGTTTTTTGATAAGGTGCTAGCGCCCAATGGGGTAGGGTGGATGCCATCCATCTTAAGCATGCCAGTCATGCCTCTAAAAGAGGGGCAATTATCTAAGAATAGGTAGCCCTTATCAGCACAGTGTTTGGCCAGCCAGTTGTTGAGCCAAAACAGCCTGCTAAAAATGTCAGAGTTAAGTGTGACAGGGAGGGGACCAGAGACAATTAATGGATGCCGACTCATCTTGCTAGCAAAAGCACAGGTCCTAGTTATGCTGTGCTTTGTGATCTCCGATTGTTTAAACCTGGCATTGTTGGTGCCAACGTGTAGTATGATGTTATCATGGGTAGCCTGGGTAATTGTCTGTTTATGGCTGTTTGTTAGCACCCTAAGAGTAGCTTCAATGTCGGGTACTCTGGCCCCGGGCAGACAAACTATCTCGGCTGGTGTGTTAAGCTTGATATTGCGGGTTATAGAGTCTCCAATCAATAGAATAGAGGGTTTAATATTGTCGGGCGGAGCGGACGACGCAGCATGCTGAACAGGAGAGTTAGCAAGCGGCGTGAATCTATTCCGGATCTCAACCGAAGTGGTTTGTTGGGAAACGGGCTGCACAGCGGCGGGCTGTGCACGTTTAACGCCACGGCAGTGTGAGACAACTGTAAACCCATCATCCACAGACTGTGGGGCCAACGAGACATTGGCCGGGTTGTTCTGCTCGTGCTGCGGAGTAGCATTAACGGGGGTACCAGCTGGACCGCAGCTAGCATCCTCGCTTAATTCACAATACACATCAGCTACTGAGGTACATTGTAAATGATCAGGGAAGCCAGTCTGGTTAAGTGTAACAAGACTATCATTAGGTGACTGGCGTTTATCGTTCTCTAGTTGGGAAACACGGTTTTCTAATAGATTAATCATATCTAAGAGAGAGTGGATAGTAAGAATTGGATCGATCTTACCCGATTCGGGAGGGAGATGGCTGGCGTTAGCCATGTCAGGAGCGTGTCGTAGTGCTGCGGCCAGAAAGTTTTACGTTACGTCACTACGTCATTCACTCTGCGACAGTGCGACTGCCAGCTGCCAATGATTATATCAGTCGGCTAAGCTAAATGATGGAACGCAAGAACAATGGCAGAAAAGTGAAAGAAAAAACATTACCAATTTCAAGAGGAGTGGGAGGAAGAGTTCTTCTTCACAACAGTGAAAGAAAAGAGTGTATGTCTCGATTAAATGCATAATACTCATTTAAAGGTAAATCGAGCAAATTTCAACAGGTAGCCCCCGACATGACTCTCTACCCTTCAGGTAGCCCTCGACCTCAAAAAGGTTGGTGACCCCTGCTTTAGAGTGTGAGAGAGGAGAGAGCAGGAAAAGGGGGGAGCAAATCAGACAATCTGACTACTCTAGCCATTAACCAGCCTAGCTAATCTACAGCCTAGTCTGCCCTGTCCTATTCTGCTCTAGTCTGATTTTAGCCTAGGCTGTAGCTAATCTATCGCCTAACCCAGGGGTCACCAACCTTTTTGAGGTCGAGGGCTACCTGAAGGGTAGAGAGTCATGTCGGGGGCTACCTGTTGAAATTTGCTCGATTTACCTTTAAATGAGTATTATGCATTTAATCGAGACATACACTCTTTTCTTTCACTGTTGTGAAGAAGAACTCTTCCTCCCACTCCTCTTGAAATTGGTAATGTTTTTTCTTTCACTTTTCTGCCATTATTCTTGCGTTCCATCATTTAGCTTAGCCGACTGATATAATCATTGGCAGCTGGCAGTCGCACTGTCGCAGAGTGAATGACGTAGTGACGTAACGTAAAACTTTCTGGCCGCAGCACTACGACACGCTCCTGACATGGCTAACGCCAGCCATCTCCCTCCCGAATCGGGTAAGATCGATCCAATTCTTACTATCCACTCTCTCTTAGATATGATTAATCTATTAGAAAACCGTGTTTCCCAACTAGAGAACGATAAACGCCAGTCACCTAATGATAGTCTTGTTACACTTAACCAGACTGGCTTCCCTGATCATTTACAATGTACCTCAGTAGCTGATGTGTATTGTGAATTAAGCGAGGATGCTAGCTGCGGTCCAGCTGGTACCCCCGTTAATGCTACTCCGCAGCACGAGCAGAACAACCCGGCCAATGTCTCGTTGGCCCCACAGTCTGTGGATGATGGGTTTACAGTTGTCTCACACTGCCGTGGCGTTAAACGTGCACAGCCCGCCGCTGTGCAGCCCGTTTCCCAACAAACCACTTCGGTTGAGATCCGGAATAGATTCACGCCGCTTGCTAACTCTCCTGTTCAGCATGCTGCGTCGTCCGCTCCGCCCGACAATATTAAACCCTCTATTCTATTGATTGGAGACTCTATAACCCGCAATATCAAGCTCACACCAGCCGAGATAGTTTGTCTGCCCGGGGCCAGAGTACCCGACATTGAAGCTACTCTTAGGGTGCTAACAAACAGCCATAAACAGACAATTACCCAGGCTACCCATGATAACATCATACTACACGTTGGCACCAACAATGCCAGGTTTAAACAATCGGAGATCACAAAGCACAGCATAACTAGGACCTGTGCTTTTGCTAGCAAGATGAGTCGGCATCCATTAATTGTCTCTGGTCCCCTCCCTGTCACACTTAACTCTGACATTTTTAGCAGGCTGTTTTGGCTCAACAACTGGCTGGCCAAACACTGTGCTGATAAGGGCTACCTATTCTTAGATAATTGGCCCTCTTTTAGAGGCATGACTGGCATGCTTAAGATGGATGGCATCCACCCTACCCCATTGGGCGCTAGCACCTTATCAAAAAACCTGGATAGTTGCCTACGGCAAACCCAGACTACTATCCTTGAATGACAGTTTCACCCACAACATGCAGGGTCACAGGCTGCTAGACAGCCTGTTAGTTCTACTTGTGCGGTTATGGAGTCTGCTAGTTCAATTAACTTAGTCTATCCAATACAGACTGTGCTCCGTCCGCGCCGCACTATTACTAGTAACCGACCCATAAACGCTCTGCAATATCCTAACCCAAACCTTATTGTTATTAATCCGACTGTTACCACCGCCGCTCCGTCTCCGTATTATACCACGATCTCTCAAATTAGCACAGTTTCTCTTCGTCGCTCCGTCCCCTCACGCCGCTCTCGTCCACCCCTCAAAACGTCAAACACCAACCTCATTGAGATTAAATCTACTCTTGGTATCGAATGCTCTAAATTAACTAACATTGATGATAAATCTATTCGATTCGGATTCATTAATATCAGATCAATCACCAATAAAGCCCTCCTGGTCAATGACTTAATCATTGAACATAATATTGACGTTATGGGATTATGCGAAACCTGGCTAAAACCGGACGTTGTTCTTCCACTCATTGAAGCCTCCCCCCCTAACTTTGACAATTCGCATGTTGCCAGAATGTCAAGAAATGGTGGGGGCGTTGGCCTAATTTATAACTCAAATCTAGGTCTTCTGCAGGATCAAAAGTATAAGCTCCTATCTTGTGAGATACTTACTATGAGACACTCTAATATAGCTGGCCTCGGAGCCTTCTACCTAGTTATGCTCTACCGCCCACCTGGGCCCTATTCATCTTTTCTTGATGAATTTTCCAATTTTCTCTCTGACCTCGTAACCCGCACGGATAATATCCTTATCATTGGCGATTTCAATATTCATGTTAACCGTAAAGCTGACCCACTCTGCAAAGCCTTTCTATCTTTAGTCGACACCCTTGGCTTTGCTCAGTTGGTTCATGAACAAACGCATTCTAACGGCAACACGCTTGATCTCGTCCTCGCTCGTGGGATTAACGTCTCAGATCTGTCAGTCATGATTTACCCTCCAGCACTGTCAGATCATTATCTCATTCAATTTAAAATAGACCTGCCCCTCCGGCAATCAAACCTAGCCGATACCTATACCGCCCGGCGTATCGATAGTTCTACTCCCACTGAACTCGCTGATTTGTTATCGGGCCGCTTTCCTCTCTCCCAGAGCGGATCGACTCCATTAATGAATTCACAAATCAATTTAATTCAATCCTACTCGCCTCGCTTGATTCTATCGCACCTCTACGTACTAAAATCCGTCGCCCTAAAAAACCCTCGCCTTGGTATACTGACGATACACGCGCACAAAAACTAATATGCAGAAAACTAGAACGTAAATGGCGATCATCCAAGCTTGAAGTCTATCGACTACCTTTGAGTGATAGCCTATTAAAATACAAATGTATGCTCTCCGCTGCAAGAGCCTCCTACCTATCAGATCTTATTAACACTAATAAAAATAATCCTAAATTTTTATTTGACACGGTCGCAAATCTTACTCGCAAACCATCCCCCAATACAAACTCTCCATTTACAGCTAATGACTTCCTTGTCTTCTTTAACCGTAAAATTATCTGTATTAGAGATGAAATTAGCAACTCTCTATTACTCACAAAGGGTGCTAACCCCTCTCCTAGCCCTGTCCTTAGAACCTTAGACGAGAGTACTATACTCTCGAATTTTGAGACTATCTCCCTAAATGCACTTTCAAAAATTGTACTTTCATCTAAATCCACAACCTGTTTATTCGACCCTCTCCCTGCAAAGTTGATTAAGGAACTCCTTCCAATACTAGGCCCCCCCTTACTTAACATTATCAATAGCTCCCTCTCTTCTGGCATTGTCCCTGCCTCCTTCAAATCTGCTGTAATCAAACCTCTACTTAAAAAGCCAAACCTTGATTCTGAGGTTCTTAACAACTTCAGGCCAATCTCAAATCTCCCCTTCCTCTCTAAAGTTCTTGAAAAAGTAGTCTCGACACAATTAACTGACTACCTCTCGCATAATAAACTTCTCGATCCCTTTCAATCTGGTTTTAGATCACTCCATAGTACTGAAACTGCTCTTACAAAAGTAACCAATGACCTTCTCCTCGCGTCCGACTCTAATTTCTCCTCTCTTCTCATTTTATTAGACTTAAGCGCAGCCTTCGATACAATCGATCATAAGATCCTCCTAGACCGCTTATCTAACTACGTAGGTATCCGGGGCACTGCCCTATCCTGGCTAAAGTCATATTTGTCTGATAGGACACACTGTGTCTCATATAAAAATATTATGTCCACATTCTCCTCAGTGAAGTTTGGTGTACCGCAGGGATCAGTCCTGGGTCCCTTACTCTTTGGAGTTTACTTACTGCCTCTTGGCGAAATTTTCCGTAGATATGGCATTAACTTCCACTGTTATGCCGACGATACCCAAATTTATATACCAATTAGACCAGACGATCGCTCTAAACTCGCTAATCTTGAATCCTGCTTAATCGCTGTTACAGATTGGATGTCAAATAATTTCCTACGACTAAACGCCAACAAAACTGAACTACTAGTTGTTGGCCCAAAAACCCAACTTCCATTTCTCACTGATCTTAGTCTGAACATTGAGAACTGCGTAATTACTCCAAACTCAAAGGTGAAAAACCTAGGTGTTACCTTTGATCCTACTCTGTCATTCGATGCTCACATTAACTCATTGAGTGCCAGCCACTTTTGGAGGACGGATGCTCCCAGTGCCAGAGTTTCAGAGCGTTTTCAGTGATTTCTCGAGGCCCACAGAATATTGTGTGATATTACTATGTAAACACTGAACACGCACAAAGAACGATGAGACTCTATTCTATCATCTGCAAAAAAAAGTTTATTGATCCCATTTTCCGTTCTTTAGTTATGAGCCGGAGAAGATAGCTTGATTCATCCAAAAACAGCAATTTTTTTCTAGAAGCTGAGATAATTGGCCTTTTGTGAAATTAAACATTTCAAGCACATCACTGACTCTGAAGCTAATCTTTTCTAATGTAGTCACACCTCAAAAATAATTTCCTTCAATAAAACAGTGAAGGCCAGGGAATTCTGTTTGGCAGAATAATATTTTTTAGCTACAACCAGCAGCGCTGGCCCCTGCGTGCGCTGCTGGTTGCAGCTTCTTGCTGGTCTTGATTTGCTGCTGGTGGGCATCGGATATTCTGGCTTGCGTTTGTCAATCCTGTCCTGCTGCCTGGGTCTGTCTGGGTGTTGTGTGTGTGCTGCTCTGCGTGCCCCCTCCCCCCCCCCCGCCCCGCCCCGCCCCGCCTCAACTGCACACTCCTCCTCCTGTCTGTGGTGGCTCTCTGCTGAGTTTGCTGTGCGCACAGTGAAGGGTGCTTGACATCCTGCTTTTTTACAGCGTTCCGCGTGTGTTTGTCACCGGCAACGATGCTTCCAGTTGAGAATAATAACAACTCCACGGTGTGGATGTGCGGATGTACTGTCGCAACCGACACGGAGCGGCTCAATTGTGGGAGCAGATTGGCTGCTGCAGGCACAGCTGCAGTAACGTGCTTCAGCATATCGATGCATACGGATGCGATGCGATTTCCGTTTCCATAACGACTTCTTCTTTGTTTTTTCCTTGCCTTTCTGTTATGTGGAGAGCACTGTCGCCACCTAAGGGTTCTGTAAAATAGGTTAGACACATCCAATAGCTATAATATTTGTACATCAGAGGCAGAAGGCTTTGATCGACGCCCCACCGTCAAAAAACGCAATTGACGAACATGTCCGTCCTTGGCACTCTACGTTACTATTTGAAATGACGAACATGTCCGTCCTTGGCACTCAATGAGTTAAGGACATCACTAAAATAGCTTTCTTTCATCTTCGCAATATCTCAAAGATCCGTCCCTTGCTAAATGCAACGGATGCCGAAACCTTAATACACGCCTTTGTTTCATCTAGACTCGATTACTGTAATGTCTTATTCTCTGGCCTTCCACTTTGTAGCACAAATAAATTACAACTCGTGCAAAACGCCGCTGCTAGAATTCTAACTAGAACTAAGAAGTTTGATCATATAACTCCGGTCTTAATCTCCCTCCACTGGCTCCCAATTCAGGCCAGATCAGACTTTAAGGTGCTTCTGTTAACCTATAAATCTTTGCACGGGCTCGCACCTCCGTACTTATCTGAGCTAATCATTCCTTATGTTCCCACGCGTACTCTCCGCTCACAGGACGGTAATTATCTTACCGTCCCTAAAATTAAGAAAAAATCAGCAGGTAGCAGAGCATTTTCTTACCGTGCTCCACATCTCTGGAACCAGCTTCCTCTGTCAGTTAGGGAAGCTGGCTCCATTGAAATCTTCAAAACTAGACTCAAAACCCATTTATTCTCCCAATCATTTGGTTGTGCTTGATGGTTATGTTTGATGATGTCATTCTCTAGAAATATTTATTAGCTCTTGAGTACATACAATCCTGAATTGCTGAGCGGGCTGTCTCAAGCCAGCAATATCAGTATAAACTTAGACTTGACCTAATTTAAATAATATGGCATCAGTCGACCCAGTAGCCTAGATAGAAAATCAAATAGTTTGGTGAATAAACTTAGTCCTGAACTGCTGAGCGGGCTATCTCAAGCCAGCAGTATCAGTATAAACTTAGACTGGACCTAATTTAATAATATGGCATCAGCCGATCCAGTAGCTCAGATATAAAATCAAATAACTGGTGAATAAACTTAGTCCTGAACTGCTGAGCGGGCTATCTCAAGCCAGCAGTATCAGTATAAAATTAGATTTGACCTAATTTAATTTAATAATATGGCATCAGCCGATCCAATAGCTCAGATATAAATTCAAATAGCTGGTGAATAAACTTAGTCCTGAACTGCTGAGCGGGCTATCACAAGCCAGCAGTATCAATATAAACTTAGACTTGACCTAATTTAATAATATGGCATCAGCCGATCCAGTAGCTCGGATATAAAATCAAATAGCTGATGAATAAACTTAGTCCTGAACTGCTGAGCGGGCTATCTCAAGCCAGCAGTATCAGTATAAACTTAGACTTGACCTAATTTAATAATATGGCATCAGCCGACCCAGTAGCTCAGATATAAAATCAAATAGCTGGTGAATAAACTTAGTCCTGAACTGCTGAGCGGGCTATCTCAAGCCAGCAGTATCAGTATAAACTTAGACTTGACCTAATTTAATAATATGGCATCAGCCGATCCAGTAGCTCAGATAGATTTTAGCTGGTGAATAAACCTAGCCCTGAACTGCTGAGCGGGCTATCACAAGCCAGCAGTATCAGTCTAAACTTAGACCTAGACTACCTAGACCTGAATTAGCAGTATAATATTAGTCATCCTAAATAATTCTAATAAATTTTGATTTGACCCAATTTTATTGTTGTCTATAGAGTTAGTTCCACCTCTGCGCAGATTCCCCCGCTCTCTTCTCTCTCTCCCCCTCAGGTGTCCTTCATTGGCCTGACGTACACCCCACCGCTGCAGCCCTAGGTCCGGCCGTCATCGCCCTAGCCACCTGTCGTCACTCTAGGCCATCTACCCACTACTCCTTCTACTGTCTGACACCCCGGGCTCATCACCATCACCGACCCCTATCCTCATCATCCTGGTCACCTGCTTGCCTAAGGGAAGGGGGGGGGCGCCCCCCCAGCCCCCCGCCCCCGCCGCCTCATCATCACCTCCAACTCCTATCCTCCCCTCCTCTTAATCATCACCTCCGACTCCTATCCTCCCCTCCCCTCCTCTTAACCCATGTCACCAACGCGGACTCATGGATTCCTCAGATCATCCTCATGGAACTCCCATTCTTGTTACCCCTTTTTTCACCTAGCTAATTAACTAGTATTCTCTAAACCTACGAACACTTAAAGACTGCATTTTCTACTTCTTTTTGGACTCTACTTTTTAGATTTTCAACTCCCTTCCCTGATCTTAGGATAATTTAAAAATTACATTTTTATATCCCTTCTGTTGGACTCTTTTTTACATTTTCAATTTTCTGTTCTCTTGTAAATTTTATTTCCATAATAAACCATTCACAGAGTTTCATTATCGGAAACTCTGTGCATGGTTTAGCCCGGCATCTCTCGGCCTGTCTCGGAGGGGAGTCCCCAGATGGGGGTCCGCTGCTGTGGCCTGGGTGGGCCCGTCCCCCGCGTGGCCTGCTCTCACGCTCTCAGTCACTATGCTGGTGGCTGGGGGGGAGGGTCGCGTGGGGGCTGGGTCCGCCCGGGCCGCAGCAATGGGCCCCTAGCACAACGACCTCACAAGGTTCCTCCTCAGCCAAGTCACTGGGGCAATCCATGTGGCGATCCATGTGTGGATTGCCACCATATGGTGGACAGGTTTTCTTGCGTTCACTGGGGGTGAGGGGGTGCCGCTGTGTCCCGGCCTGGCCTTCCCTCCCACGCCTTATGTGGGCGGGGGCCGGGTCGGGGGGCATCGGTGCTCTTCATCACTGGTCGAGGGCTGCCGGTTGGTTTAGAACAGCTTAGGTAGGCGATAGATTAGCTACAGCCTAAGGCTGACCTGTTAGTGTTCAGGCTAAAATCAGACTAGAGCAGGGTAGGATAGGCCAGATTAGGCTGTAGATTAGCTAGATACTATGTCCCAGTTAGCTCTGGTTAATGCTTAGAGTAGTCAGTTGTCTGATCTTCTCCCCCCCCCCTCTCTCTTTCCCCCTTCCCCCGCTTCTTCCCTTCTTCCTCCTTCTTGTTCTCCTCTCTTTCCATGCTCTTTCCTCCCCCACATCCCACCGCCCCCCCCTCCCTTCTCCTGCTCTCTCCTCCTTCTCCCCCCCTCTGCTCCTTCTCCTCTTCTCCCCTATTTTCCTGAATCCCTGCCACTTCCTGCTCTCCCTTCTCTCACATTCCCCCTGCTCTCCTTCCCCTGCACCCTCCCACCTCTCCTTCTCTGCCTCTCTCCTCCTCTCTGTCCTCCCCCCTCTCTCACATTCCCCCTGCTCTCCTTCCCCTGCACCCTCCCACCTCTCCTTCTCTGTTCTCTCCTCCTCCACATTTCCCATTTTCCCCCCACCCTCGCCCTCATCCGGGCCCGTATCCTACTCCCTCCCTCCACCCTAGACCCTACCTCTACTCTACCTCCCCTGTACCCTTCCACCTCTCCTTCTCTGTTCTCTCCTCCTCTCTGTCCTCTCCCCTCTCTCACATTCCCGTTGCTCTCCTTCCCCTGCGCCCTCCCACCTCCCCTTCTCTGTTCTCTCCTCCTCTCTGCCCTCTCCTCCCTCTCACATTCCCCCTGCTCTCCCTCCCCTGCACCCTCCCACCTCTCCTTCTCTGTTCTCTCCTCCTCCACATTTCCCATTTCTCCCCACCCTCGCCCTAATCCGGGCCCGTATCCTACTCCCTCCCCTCCCCCAACCCTAGACCCTACCCCTACCCTGGCTCTCCCTCCCCTGTACCCTCATCTCTCCTCCTCTGTTCTCTCCTCCTCCACATTTCCTATTTTCTCCCCACCTCCCCCCTCTCCTCCCTCCTCCCTCTCCCTCCCTCCTCCACTCTCCTGCTTTCTTCAAATGTTCAAATGTTATCTTTATTCTGTATATTCTTGTTACTGTGTGTTAGCTAGAATCAGCTAGACATACTTTCTGTGAAGCCCTCTGAGACATGCTTGTGAATTAGGGCTATATAAATAAACTTGACTTGACTTGACTTGAAAACTAAACTTTGACCCCAGCCCAGGCGGATCAAAATAGTTAATCAATAATTAATTATACACAGACAATAAATTATACACAGACAATAAACGTTTTTAAAACGTATGCATTGTTAAACAAATTCTTTTCTACATTTGTGTGTTATTGTGGGAAGGGAGGAGAAAAACAAATAAAAAATTAATTTTTCTGATTATATTTTTTTGTTTCGTTTTTTTGTTTTTTCTTTCTTTCCCATGTGGCTGAGCCTGTTTGTCTGTTTTGTCTTGTTTGTGTAAAAAAAAAAAAAAAAAAAAAATTTTTTTTTTTTTTTTTTTTTTACATTTTTCTGAACGTGGCTTGCGGGCGCCACAGCGCCACCCCGCGGGCGACTGGTCGCCCGCGGGCGACTGGTTGGCTACCACTGGCCTAACCTAAGCTATTCTAACCTACCGGCATCCCTCTACTAGTGATGCAGAGCACCGATGCCCCCCCCCCCCCCCCCCCAGTGCGCACCACATGGATTGCCTCAGTGACTTGTTGGCTGAGGAGGAACCTTGTGAGGGCCGATGTACTGTAAGGGCCCAACTATGGACCCCCTCTGGGGACCCCCCTCCGGGACAGGCCAAGAAGATGCCGGGCTAACCATTTACAGAGTTTCACATTGTAGAAATAAAATTTACAAAAGAACAGAAAATTGAAAATGTAAATAGGTGTCCAACAAAAGCAATATGAAAATGTAGTCTTTAAATGATCCTAAGATCAGGGAAGAAAGTTGAAAGTGTAAAAAGGTAGATTCCAAAAATAAATAGAAAATTGAGTCTTTAAGTGTTAGTAAGTTCAGGGAATACTAGCTAATTAGCTAGCTGAAAAGGGGGAAAATGATCAGGAGTTCCACGAGGGTGATCTGAGGGATCCATGAGTCCGCATTGGTGGCATCGACTGAGATGAGAGGAGGGGAGGATAGGGGCCGGTGGTGATGATGAGGCCGGGGAAGGTGGGAGGCGAAGGAGGAGTGGGTAGATGGGCCAGAGTGACGACAGGTGGCCAGGACGATGGCGATCGGATCGAGGGCTGCGGTGGCCATCGACGGGCGGGCGGGGGTGCAAGTCAGGCCACCTGAGGAGGAGAGAGAGAAGAGGGGAGAGCCAGTACGAAGGAATCTGCGCAGAGGTGGAACTAAGTTTGGCAGCTAATAATTTCCTGCCTATACTGCTGGGACAATTGATACTATACTACAAAATCAAGTCTAGATTTATACTGATACTGCTGGCTTGAGACAGCCCACTCAGCAGTTCAGGACTAAGTTTATTCAGCGGATATTAGATATTCTGTCCATACTACTAGGATGACTAATACTATACTGCTAATTCAGGTCTAGGTAGTCTAGATCTAAGTTTAGACTGATACTGCTGGCTTGAGATGGCCCGCTCAGCAGTTCAGGACTAAGTTTATTCACTAGCTATTAGATTTTCTATCTAAGCTACTGGGTCGACTGATGCCATATTATTAAATTAGGTCCAAGTCTAAGTTTATACTGATATTGCTGGCTTGAGACAGCCCGCTCAGCAATTCAGGATTATATATACTCAACAGCTAATAAATGTTTCCAGAGAATGACACCATCAAACACAACCATCAAACACAACCATATGATTGGGAAAATAAATGGGTTTTGAGTCTAGTTTTGAAGATTTCAATAGAGCCAGCTTCCCTAACTGACCATATAGTCCATGGGCCAGACCAGATATCGGTATGACTCAAGGTGGCAAAATCTAGTCACATTTTTTGAAAAGGTACATGTCCATAGATTATATTTTGGTATGATAACCTTTGCTAAGTGGTAGCTTTGTCACAGTTATCAGCACATGAAGTTAACCACCCCCTACAATAAATTGGTATTTAGGCGCTGGTGCATATCCTACTTTAGGCTCATTTTCAGGACCTTTACTCATGTTTTATGAAGGCATGTTTGGTCCCATTTTAAAGGGTAGACTCATAGGTCATTTAAGCACAGTTGTGAGTCTGTCTAATAAACGTAGAGGTCACATGGACTCTTCAAAGTGTCAACAACATTCGTTTTTCCACCATTTCCGCCTAAACTATAGTCTTTATTTGAGCTTCATGACATGTAGGAACATCACTGACACAAATAACAATACCTGAAATACTCACAGGCCTGTAACAATTCAGGAAATGTATAATCTTCCCATATTATCCCACCATGAAGGCTGATTGTGTGCCTTAAAGTAGAAGATGAACCCGGGCCAGAATTTTCACTAATTGGTACCACCCAAGTTGGCAAATTCTAGTTTTGTATTTTGAAAAGGTCTGTACCTTTAGATGATATTTCAACTTGATAAACCTTCCCAAGTGGTATCTTAGTCACAGTTAACCCTCAATGACACCAAATGTTGATCCAAAGAAAGAGTCAATCGTGTCACTTTATTTACCCATTATGGGACCCTGTGGTCCCCGACCCTGACTCGATCGCGATCGACCGGTCGATCGCGATCGACGTATTGGGCACCCCTGCCATAAACTAACTACTAACTTGGCCATTTGTATGTTGATATACACAATAAGGAAAACGGTTATGCCTAAGAATGCAAAGAAATGTAACTGGCTCGTTAAAACTCGCATTCCAGGAATATTGTATTTACCACAATAGCGTTAATGGCGCGTGCCTGAGAGCCTGGTTGTCAGGGGTCGCACCTCGGAGATTCCAGGCCGACGGGCTGCACTCTCCGCTCCGGCAGCTGGCTGCCTGCGGCTCGCTGAGCTCCACTCAGCCACTAAACCTCACGTCACCAGGCTCTTCCCGAGGAGAGCGCCACAACATGCTGAATCCCACTCGATTTGGGGGTGGAACACGCCAGGATTGGCCAAAGCCCAATCCAGTCCCCATAATTGTCAAATAAAATCATCGACATGCTACTATGACCCGCCTCTCAACCTGTCATCTCAGACAAGTTATGTTTTCAGTCTGAAACGGAGTCCGACCCACGCGCCACTTGGGCTCCGAACGGGTTTGGGTTTAAGCACCACAGACACACTGTCAACCCCTATAGGAATATTATAGGGATATTAACACCCTCAGGTCACAGACACACTGTCAACCCCTATAGGAATATTATAGGGATATTAACACCCTGAGGTCACAGACACACTGTCAACCCCTATAGGAATATTATAGGGATATTAACACCCTCAGGTCACAGACACACTGTCAACCCCTATTCACCTTATGTTCAGACCTTACAGTGGGCCAAATTCTTCCGGGTCCGTCTAACACTTCCGGCGGTCACGGCGCCAAATATGAAAGAACGTCATGAAGAAGAGAGTCGTTTTTGTAGTGGACAGCGCAGGGTGTAAAACAAAGAACGTAGCCTACTACTTTGAGCTCGGTACACAGCAAGCAAGCGGAGTATCCACTGTTAGCCAGGTCAGATAACGTTATCGTCGACAATGACGAGCACTTTCTTGTAAAACATACCTGGACCCCAACAAACAAAGCTTCAGATAGTTTTCTGTCCTCCGAGGCAGCGCGAGCCATTAACGTTAATAAAGACCCGCAGACGTTAACGTAATTCCCTGGAATGCGAGGCTTAACGAGCCAGTTACATGGCGTTGCATTCTTAGACATTGCCGTTTGCTTTTATTTGGTATGTTACATACAATTGGCTAAATTATTAGTTAATTCAGAGTTAGATGATATTGGAGCAGCGCAGCCATTTTTTATTTGCTGTGTATGTGGGGGGGGTGAGGTGTCTGTGTGTGGGGGGGGGTGAGGTGTCTGTGTGTGTGTGTGTGTGGGGGGGGGTGAGGTGAGGTGTCTGTGTATGTGGGGGGGGGGGTGAGGTGTGTGTGTGTGTGTGGGGGGGGGTGAGGTGAGGTGTCTGTGTATGTGGGGGGGGGTGAGGTGTCTGTGTGTGTGTGGGGGGGTGAGGTGTCTGTGTGTGTGTGGGGGGGTGAGGTGTCTGTGTGTGTGTGTGTGGGGGGGTGAGGTGAGGTGTCTGTGTATGTGGGGGGGGGTGAGGTGTGTGTGTGGGGGGGGAGGTGAGGTGTCTGTGTGTGTGTGTGGGGGGGTGAGGTGTCTGTGTGTGTGGGGGGGGGGTGAGGTGTCTGTGTGTGTGTGGGGGGGGGGGGTGAGGTGTCTGTGTGTGTGGGGGGGGGGGGTGAGGTGTCTGTGTGTGTGTGGGCGGGTGAGGTGTGTGTGTGGGGGGGGGGGTGAGGTGTCTGTGTGTGTGTGGGGGGGTGAGGTGTTTGTATCACTATTATATCCGGAGATTAACAAGAAATTACCAATCACAACAGGAGAGAGGGTTAAAAATAGGGTGACTCCCGTGAAAATCAGGAGTGTTGGCAGGTATGATCTCCAATGTGTGGCCCTTCACTTACTTGATGTAAGTCAGTATGGCCCTCAGGAAAAACATGTTGCCCACACCTGCCCTAACCGCTTTCCCCAAGTTTGAAGTTGATCGGACTAACGGTTATCGAGATAAAGCGCTTTCTGTGTTTGCCAGTAGGTGGTGCTATGCCGAATAGCATGAAACTTGACGTAAGGTGTGTGTGTGGGGGGGTGAGGTGTGTGGGGTGAGGTGTCTGTGTGTGGGGGGGGGTGAGCTGTCTGTGTGTGTGTGTGTGTGGGGGGGGGTGAGGTGTGTGGGGGGGTGAGCTGTCTGTGTGTGTGTGTGGGGGGGGGGGGGTGAGGTGTGTGTGGGGGGGGGGGGTGAGCTGTGTGTGTGTGTGTGTGGGGGGGGGGGGTGAGTTGTGTGTGTGGGTGGGGTGAGGTGTCTGTGTGTGTGTGTGTGGGGGGGTGAGGTGTGTGTGTGTGTGTGGGGGGGGTGAGCTGTCTGTGTGTGTGTGTGTGTGGGGGGGGGTGATGTGTGTGTGTGGGGTGAGGTGTCTGTGTGAGGTGGTGGGTGAGGTGTCTGTGCATGTGGGGGGGGGGGGGGTGAGGTGTGTGTGTGTGGGGGGTGAGGTGTCTGTGTATGTGGGGGGGGTGAGGTGTCTGTGTGTGTGTGTGTGGGGGGGGGGTGAGGTGAGGTGTCTGTGTATGTGGGGGGGGGGGGGGTGAGGTGTGTGTGTGTGTGGGGGGTGAGGTGAGGTGTCTGTGTATGTGGGGGGGGGGGGTGAGGTGTCTGTGTGTGTGTGGGGGGGTGAGGTGTCTGTGTGTGTGTGGGGGGGTGAGGTGAGGTGTCTGTGTATGTGGGGGGGGTGAGGTGTGTGTGTGGGGGGGGGAGGTGAGGTGTCTGTGTATGTGGGGGGGGTGAGGTGTGTGTGTGGGGGGGGTGAGGTGTCTGTGTGTGTGTGGGGGGGGTGAGGTGTCTGTGTGTGTGGGGGGGGTGAGGTGTCTGTGTGTGGGGGGGGGAGGTGAGGTGTCTGTGTGTGTGGGGGGGGTGAGGTGTCTGTGTGTGTGTGGGGGGGTGAGGTGTCTGTGTGTGTGGGGGGGGGGGGGTGAGGTGTCTGTGTGTGTGGGGGGGGGGGGGTGATTGATTGATTGATTGATTTTTATTTATGGATATAGAGAAGACAATTTACAAAAGAAAATTCCAAAGGATAACATGTTAAAGTGAGAACACTTATTTCCAACATGGTCCCTGCTGTTGTAGGACAGAACGCACAACACATAACATGTAAAAAGTCAGTCATATCAATATACAATTTCTAATCAATATACCATTTCTTATCCGTAACCAGACACCTAAAATCATTAAAACAAATAACAAAACAAAAACATGAAAATCGGCAACAATTTCAGAGAACCAAATCCAAGAACAAAAACAACAATATCACAAATTAAAAACACTGTTTTGCTGGCGGCAAAACCTGTCCTCTAGCTAGCCACTTTACTCCAAAGATGATCCCGGACCTGCCTTCTAAAGACACCTCTCGACTCTGACAGCTTGATACCTAGGGGAAGGCTGTTCCACAGCAAGGACCCAGTATAAAAAAAGGAGCTTCGAGCTGCTACACTATTCACTCGTGGTACCTTGCATGAGCGCACACTAGCCCTGGTGTTGTGACCATGCTGGGTATGGACCATTGTTATCTGTGAGCCCAGATACATGGGGGCAGTACCATTGATGATGTTATACATATGGTTTAGCTTTAGCTGTTCAATCCTAAACTCAACAGGCAACATACCCACCTTTTTGAATTCGTTTCCACCTACATGTGTCCTAGGAGGAACATTCAGTGAATAACGAATTATATTATTTTGCATAACCTGCAACTTCTTCTGTAATTTCATGTTCAGACCACTGTACCAAGCTGAACAGGCAAAATCAAAGTGGCACTGTATCAGTGCTGTTACAAGGAGTTTTTTAATAGTAATATCAAACTGCCTTGTTCTGCGATACAGAAACTTGAGTTTACTGGCACTTTTTGATAATATTTTCTCAGCAGTAGCCTCTCCTGAGAGAGACTGATCCAGAGTGATCCCAAGGTACGTAACACAAGCCTGTGAGACGATTTCAGTACCTTCACATGTAACCTTTATCTTGCTTGACTTCTGCAGCCTACGCTTAGTGGCGAACAGAATTGACTCAGTTTTGCCTAAGTGCAGTGACAATTTGTTGTCAATGAGCCACTCCCTTACATTTTCTAACTCCCTACTAAGAGTGATCTCAATATCATGGATATCTTTCCCAGACACTAGTAGGGAAGAGTCATCAGCATACAAAATAAGTTTACATTTTACTGCCGCTGGCATGTCATTAACATAAATGAGAAATAAAATAGGCCCTAAAATTGAACCCTGCGGCACACCACAGGTGACACTCATGGGTTCAGACAGGGTCCCCTCAACATCACAGAGCTGGGTTCTCCCTGTGAGATAAGATTTGAACCAGTTTAAAGCTGCAGACCCAAATCCCATACTCTGAAGTTTGGATAAAAGTATAGAGTGATCTACTGTGTCGAACGCTTTCTGTAGGTCCAATAATACCATGCCAGTGTAGTTACCATTTTCACTTTCTTGTCTGATGGAATCACAGAGGTGGATGAGGCAGGTATCAGTGGAATAGGCTGCTCTAAAGCCAGATTGGAAATCATACAGAAGGTGGTGCTGGATCATATACTCTTCCATTTGATCAAACACAGCTCTCTCCAATAACTTGGATATGGTTGGTAAAATCGATATGGGTCTGTAGTTTCCTACGTCAGACCTGCTATTCTTTTTAAACAGGGGGAGGACTCTTGCCTTTTTCATTTGAGCAGGAACTTTTCCTGATTTTAATGATAAATTAAGAATGTAAGCTATGACCTCACAAATAACACCTGCGCTATCTTTCAAGAACCTAGCTGGGATCAGATCCAGCCCAGTTGCTTTGCTAGGACACAATGAAGACAACATTTTCTTAACTTTCTCCACTGAGACAGGTTTCAACTCAAAGGTGTTAGGAGTAACATTTTTACCTTGGTAAAAACTGTTCACAAAAGGCAAACCAAACCTCCCTGAGCCATTTGGTAGTTTGGAGACCAGGCTTGCAGCAATGGTTGTAAAAAAAGAATTAAACTGCCTAGAAATGATATGCTTATCAAAACACATTTTGCCATCATTGTTCAATCCAGTACTACAAGATTTTGTATTACATTTTCCCGTGGAGCCCATATCTTTGAGGACTTTCCACAGTTTTTTGGGCTGATGCACATTCTCTGCAACTGCATCCGTGTAGTACTGAGACTTAGCTTTCTGTATTTTGTATTGAGCCTGATTTCTACACTGAAGATATCTTTCGTGGTCAGTATTAAGTTTAGACTTTTTGAACTTTGCTAAGTTGCCATCCCTCTGTCTAATGAGCATGTGGGGGGGGGGGGGGGGTGAGGTGTGTGTGTGTGGGGGGTGAGGTGTCTGTGTATGTGGGGGGGGTGAGGTGTCTGTGTGTGTGTGGGGGGGGGGGGGGGGGTGAGGTGAGGTGTCTGTGTATGTGGGGGGGGGGGGTGAGGTGTGTGTGTGTGGTGAGGTGTGTGTGTGTATGTGGGGGGGGGTGTGTGGGGTGAGGTGAGGTGTCTGTGTGTGTGGTGTGTGTGGTGTGTGTGTGCGTGCAGTGTGTGTGTGTGTGTGTGTGTGTGTGTGTGTGTGTCCTACTCTGGTATCAACATGAGAAAAGGCAGATTGAAGTAGAGTTTGGACTTGAACATGTTTGACTATATAAATGATATCAATGGTGTTAAAAGCAGTGTTATGCTTTGACAGAGACATCAGAATAGCCTCCTTTGTTTCAGCTAAATAAAGTATTAAACAGTCAACTGCTGACATGGAAAGTCCCTCACAGCAGCTTGTGACATCTCTTCATTCAGTCCTGCTGTGAATGAAGATGATGGCTGATAGAATGTGTCACCATGAAAGTGTTCATAAATCAACAGATAATAAACAGCTCTATTAGAATCAAAAGAGTTTCTGTATTGAGTCTTGTTGTCTCATCAGATGCCTGTGAACTCACACTGGATCCAAACACAGCAGAGAGATACCTCCTCCTGTCTGAAGACAACAGAAAGGTGACGCTGGTGAGAGAGCAGCAGCCATATCTTGATCACCCAGAGAGATTTGACAGCAGGCATCAGCTGCTGTGTAGAGATGGTTTGACTGGTCGCTGTTACTGGGAGGTGGAGAGGAAAGGAGCGGTTCAAATAGGAGTGACTTACAGAGGAATCAGCAGGAGAGGAGGGGGTGCTGACAGCATGCTTGGAGGGAATGAAAAGTCCTGGAGTCTGTACTGCTCTGATGATCGTTACTCTGCCGAGCACAATAACAGAGACACAGTCATACGTCTCCCCTCCTCCTCTCGCTCTAACAGAGTCGCAGTGTATCTTGACTGGCCTGCTGGCTATCTGTCCTTCTACAACGTTTCCTCTGACAAACTGATTCACATCTACACGTTTAACTGCACCTTCACTGAACCTCTGTACCCTGGGTTCTATGTGTGGTATGGTGCCTCAGTGTCTCTGTGTTAGATAGAGGAGTGAGAGAGAAACACACTGTTACCAAACACAGCTGCTGACATGATGCTTCACTCTGTACAGGATCTCTCACACTCACACACACACACACACACACACACACACACACACACACACACACACACACACAGTCTGTTGTTGATGATTGACAGGTTAAAATCTCTTTCTTTTGGACCTTTGTTATGTTTGTATTTTATTCATGTCACCAAACTAAACATCTCTCATGTTTCCAACAATTTAAGGTTAAATTCACATTGTTTGATTGTGTTGGTTTCAAACATTTGATTCTATACTTTTTATATCACTTTGACTTAACATGTGATTACAATGTTCCTCAAATCATATCTTGTTGATATGAGGTCATGAAGAGATGAGTGTGTAGTGTGCATATAAGTATCAACATCTGCCATTAAACAAATCTGACCCATTCTGCTTATTTCACTATTATTTAATACAAAACGTGTGTGTGTGCGCGTGCGTCTGCGCGCGCTCGTCTGTGTATGTGTGCAGCTGTGGCTGAAATCATCCTGATTCATTTGCTGATTGTTGTGGTAAAAACTGTTAGTTTGATGATTTGAGGAGTGAAATGATTTCAGTTAACTTCCAACATGTTGCCACAGCACAGCAGAGCCTCTACACCTCATCTCAAACTGTTTCATATCAAGATTAGAGACACATTTACAAGGTTTTGCAATGCGTCCATTCTTCTGTCTAGCGCTTGATATTCACGTGTGTGGTTGTTGATTGGTCAGATTTACAAGTGATCCACGTGGCCACCACACAACCCGCATTCTGATAGGCTGTTGACACCCCCCACCCCCGCAATGTGCGCCAAAGTGGTTTGGTCCATCCACTCTGTTTTTTCCCCACACTCGGCAGATTAAACTGCAGCGCGCGACTCTGTGTGTGTGTGTGTGTGTGTGTGTGCGTGTGCGTGTGCGTGTGCGTGTGTGTGTGTGTGTGTGTGTGTGTGTGTGTGTGTGTGTGTGTGTGTGTGTGTGTGTGTGTGTGTGTGTGTGTGCGCGCGCGCGCGTGCGTGCGTGTGTGTGAGAGCTCTCTAGGGAGGGAGAAGTGAAGCTGTGGGGTCATGTGACAATAGGGTGACCAGATCCCAACTAGCCAAATGTGGGACAAAGAGTATGTTTGTGTGGGACAATGTGGGACGCGTTACCAATGCATCAATGTAGTCTAAAATGTTGATATAAATGTCTCTAACTTAAAAAAAATAAACGTTTCTATTCTGCCCTTAGCTCATAACATCTCTATACTTTGCCCTCAGGTTGATTCAGTAGCACATAATATAGACTATGCAAATAACAACTTAACAAATGTATTTTATTTAAATGCAACTTTACGTTCCATAAACACAGTAAGCATGAAGCTTAAGTTTCACAGTGCTTCTACACACGACACACCTGACCTGACTAAACTGTGTAGCCTACAATAAAACAGAACAGTCAAGGCTTAGAACTGTTCTTTCAAGTAGTACTTAAAGTGCTTTCAAAAGGGTTTGTCCTGCCTGTACTTTCTCAAACAACAGACAGCTGTTAGCTTACTGCCACAGTCTTCTGACCTGTATGAGTGGCAGTGTTGCACAGTGTGGTAAACGGTAGTTATTTCAGCTGCTGTTACCTTATCTGTGTTGGAATCCTGTTTGGGTTTCAGTATGAACGTATCCATAGACTGGAAAGCCTCCTTTTGAGCAACACGTTTCTTGTGAGTCTCGCATTGTTTGTGTCGTTTCACATCGTATTCACCTCCATGTGCAACTGAAAAATCACTTCGGCAAACGTCGCAAAACACTCTCTGAGAATCGCCTTGCACTGGTTTCACCCATGGGTAAATAGTGGTCCAGTCCTTATTGTAGCTGCATCTCCTTTTCTTGGCTGTAGTCGCAGTTTCTTCCCTTTCTCTTTCCATGTTTCATATTCCGCGCGCAGCATCAAATCGACTCGCTGTTCTTTTCCGTGTTGTGGTGGTGTGTGGGCGTACCCTAACCGGTTGCCTGCATTATTTTGATTTGATCCCAGGACCTCGTGTACCCGCTCCAGTTTGATTGACATGTGACATCAGACATAGCCCGCCCCGTCATGACAGCTTTCTCTCCCTGCTTTCTCCACAGACCACACACAGCCTTCA